>NW_024803207.1:917-11278 GCF_019175285.1 Sceloporus undulatus | reverse complement strand
ATAATAATAATAATAATAATAATAATAATAATAATAATAATAATAATTATTATTATTATTATTATTATTATTATTATTATTATTATTATTTGTATCCCGCCCCTCTGAGAACAATTGGGGCGGGTAACAAAGTTAAAATACAGAACATGTAAAATCCCTAATATCCTCCCCTGCTTAAAAAAGTATTAAATCCACTACAGTATTTAAAAAGGCACAAAACAAAAAATACAGAAACATACAAGTTAAAAACTGACCAAAAAGTCAGCAACATCACGCCCACAATCAGTGGGAGCAGCAGTATCTTTCCCAGACATTCTTCTAAGGTCGGGTTCTCTATTCTGGGAAGGCCTGCCGGAAGAGATCCGTCTTAACAGCCTTTTTAAAGCTGTCTAAGGATGTAAGTAGACGGATCTCATCCGGCAGGCCGTTCCACAGTCTGGGGGCGACGATGGAAAATGCCCTCTGGGAGGTAGTCGAAAGCCTAGATTTTTGTAGCTGAAGTAGGCCTCTCCCAGAGGAGCGGAGTGCACGGGGAGGATTGTAGGGGAGAAGGCGGTCCCGAAGATAGTTTGGACCCAAGCCATTTAGGGCTTTAAAGGTGATAACCAACACCTTGTACTGGGTCCGGTAGCTAATGGGCAGCCAGTGGAGGGACTTTAAAACCGGCGTAATATGGTCCCTCCTGGATGTTCCAGAAATTACTCTGGCTGCCATATTCTGTACTAGTTGCAGTTTCCGGACCAAGCACAAGGGTAGCCCCATGTAGAGCGCATTACAGAAGTCTAGACGTGAGTTTACCAGCGCGTGCACAACAGTCTCAAGATCCCTTACTTCCAGAAAAGGGCGCAGCTGGCGTATCAGCCGAAGCTGATAACAGGTGCTGCTGACTGTCGCATTTACCTGGTTCGCCATCAGGAGCAACGAGTCAAGGAGCACCCCCAGACTGCGAACGCAGTCCTTGATGGAGAGTGTGACCCCATCCAGGACTGGAGGTTGCAACCCAATTCTTGGTTTCGGGGCCGTTACCGTGAGCACTTCCGTTTTGTCTGGATTCAATCTCAATCTGTTTTTCCTCATCCAGCCCATTACTGCCCGAAGACATTCATTGAGAGAGGAGACGCCATCAGAATTCGAGGCTGACGAACGAGACATGGAGAAATGGATTTGGGTGTCATCGGCGTACTGATAACACCCAGCTCCATAACTCCATAACACCCAGCGGCTTCATATAGATGTTAAATAACATCGGGGACAGAATAGTACAATGGCAACATCCCGTGTACACTGGTGCCACCATTGTGACATAATGCACCATACTCCCGGTGATACTAAGGTTAAGGCTGCACGGCAACCGCACAGCCCCTAACCCTAGCACGGTGTGGTGGCGTAACAATGGCAACATCCCGTGTACACTGGTGCCACCACTGTGACATAAGCGCTGTGTTGCGTCCACACGGGACTTATGTCGTGAGTGCGCCATTGGCACACTCGCAACATCCGCCCTGCAGCACAAAAAAAACAACAGTTTTTCCGAGTTCTTTTTCCTCCGGAGGGAATTAGGCTGCCGGTATTTGACCTCATCCCAAGAAACAAGCTATGGGAAAAGCTAGAAGCTACCAATATGCCTGTTAACTTTGATTTGAAAACTGCATGAAGATTCCCGCCTTGTAGTAAGATGCAACAGCCATGGAAATACAACAAGATCCATCCCTACTTTTATTGTTGTAAGGCAAGGATGTGTATTAGCACCAACTCTCTAATTTTTATATAAATTCTGTGATTACGAGTACATCAGCTATACCATCACATCACCCAACTCTGTCAAACAGACCCATATCAATTCTTGTTTACACTAATGATGTTGTGCTTATGTCACTCACTAGAATAGGACTAAATAGACTTCTGAGCCCTTGCAAACCATTGTAAGAAAGATTCACTAAAAATTAACTATAGCAAAACTAAAATAATGTCTTTTTCAAAAAAGCGATTACATTATAAATGGTCAATAGACAACAATAATATTGAACAAGTGTCATCCTATAGATATCTAGGCATAGTTTTCCATAAAAGGAGTTCTGCTAATCTCCATCAAAAGAATATGATAACAAATATCCAAAGAAGCATCAGGGCTCTTTGTTCCCTTTTTTATAATAAGGGTGGCCAATATATACCTGCAGCCCTTCAAGTTTTTGTTATTAAGATCTTAGCGCAGCTCTTGTATGGTTCGGAGATCTGTCCTTCTAATAATACTGCTTATTTTGAGGTTGTTCAAACCAAATTCCTAAGAATGATTTTCGGAGTCCCAAACTGGGTGCCAAATGTTATTCTTCGTTTAGAAGCTGGCCTATTACCAATTGAGGCACACATCTAGATTTGCAAATTTAACCTTTGGCTAAAAGTGCTATTTGTACCAGTTGGTTTGGCTCCATTAACGTTAATAGATTCTTTTATTTCAGCTTGGAAGAAATCTTTATTTACTAAACTTTCTTATATTGGGTTGTCATTGCCGTATGTACTCTTGCTGGATTATAACAAGGCAAAAATTGCAATTATCCAGTGAATTAAGGATATTGATTTACAACATCATAAAAGTCAATCGGTTTTATATCCCATCTTCAGGGAAGCTGGAATAACTTACAAACATGCTAGATACCTTGATTACTTGAACACTCCCAAGTTAAGAAGGGCCTTTATGCTTGCAAGATTAAATATCCTTCCGTCTGCCGTATTGGAAGGCAGATTTAAAAAGATACCATACCAATGCCGGCTTTGCCCTTGTGGCTCTGAAGAAATTGAATCTATTAGCCATATCCTTCTTTGTTGCTCCCTTTATTCTGAACAGTGTGCCCTGTTTATAACTCCGTTTATTCAACAGTTTCCTGGCAGGCAGGAGACATTTTATGTGGACTGTCTTCTTGCAGACAGCAGTGAATATGTAACTCCCAAAGTTGCTAAATTCTTTGCAGCTGCTATTATTTGTCGTAAAAACTTTTTAAAACAGATGCAGTAAATTACTATAACTTCTTCCAGAGATACCTTGATAGTAGATAGTCAATTATCTTTGTTATACCCATATATTTAGTATACTGTTAAATCTATTTAGGTGCATGACTCTGGATTTTATCCTTGACATATATGTATTCATACGATATGCTAGAATATGTTGTTTCCAACGGATGCAATGCAATGTAATTTTTGTAAACTTTTTATTATTCTGTGCTGGCCGTGTGCCGTAATAATAAATCACAGCTGTCTTTTTGGGGTGGTCTGTCCCACGCCTATGATTGCCAAATACATTCTGGAATTATATGAAAAGGATTCACTTAAACTTATTACTGAAGAAGCAGGGTCATTCAACACAAGTTAGAATTTCATTTTTGTATTACTGCAATTATGCTTCATGTGAGATCTGTGTCTGGCATTTCATCCGATACAATGTGAAAACTTTTTTCTTAATATTATTGCACTTTAATTATTTAAAAGAAAAAAATTTTTTTACATGAGTGTTAACATTTGCACTCTTCTGTGAAATTAAAAAGAATAAATTCTTGGGATATAATGGCCCTGTACAGACAGGCCAAAATAAAGCCGCTTCAGGTCAGTTTGGAGGTATGCTGTTTCAATGATGCATGCATCCTAAGAGTCCGGAAGCCGCGCCAAAGCCATGCGCCAGTCCTAAGGACTGGAGCATGGTTTTGGCATGGCTTCTGGCCTCTTAAGATGTGTGTGTCATCTAAACAACATACTTCTAAAGTGTCCTGAAGCAGCTTTATTTTGGCCTGTCTGTACGGGCCCCGTGATAAAGCTTTTTTCTTAAGGCTGGAACCCAAAAGACCTAGTTTAACCCTCATGTACTAGAATGGGATATTTTAGCCCCTTGGAGACGTGCTGCATTGCAGAATCTACACAGATCTAGACTTTTAATGCAGACATTCTGTGTCACTTGAATAATTATAAACATTTCACTAAATGCTGCCCACTTGCAATATACAAGTATTGTTCTTGATTCTACATAGGATGGGAAAAATATTGCCCAAAATGTGCTGGTTTATGGCTTAGGGTAATTTTTTCTCCCAGCCAGTATACAGTGGACCCTTGTTATATGCTGGGGTTCAGTTCCAAGATCCCCTGTGTATAACAAAATCCATGTATGCTCAAGTCTCATTAAATATAATGACATAGCAAAATGGTGTCCCTTATAAAAAAAAATGTAAAATCAAGGTTTGATATTTAAAATTTATACTTTTTAAAATATTTTCTAACCGTGGATGCTTGAATCCATGTATAAAAAATCTGTGTGTAAGAAGGGCTGACTGTAATATGTTGGGACACACACATGCATGCACATGTGTCCCATTCTGTTTTTCAGTAAGGTATGATGCAGCAAAGAAAAAATGATGTCTTCTGCTTGTCAGCAGCTACACCACTCAGTGGAAATTGCAATTTTTCTCACTGAAAAGATGAGCAAGCTGCCTATCTGCAACTATGATTCTTCAAGCGGTCACACACACGGGACATTCTGTGCCTTTGCAGATATCTTCTAGAGCTGCTTTTTGGTGGTAACCCTGCCCCCACATGCATATCAGCCATGTTTTCCCACTGAAACCCAATTCCAAGTCTGTCAGCAAGAGGCCTGGAGTAAAGGGTTCATGTAGCCCTTCAGAAAATTATTTACATCCAAGAGGGGGCATCTTGTGCCTTAGAGTGAGTGGAGATAGCTACCAACAGACCCTTGATTGTGAGAAATCTTTAGCTCACAGGACACAACAAAGCAAAGGATATGTTTGATGGGAAAATTATCTGTGGAATACCTTTGCTTCACAGAAAGGGCAAAGGAGGCCCATTTGGACAACACAGGAGCGCTTCATTAACTGCTTGCAAATCATGGACATTACTTTCCTAATGTCACCTGCAAACTTCAGAGAGGGTGAATTTGAAGTTGTTGGTCTGAAAATGGCCACAACCAGGTGGACTATTTTGCTGTGAGGTATGGAGCAATGTGCCTCAAAAAGCAGTAAAGTTGCAACCAAACATTTTGAGGAGACCGGAGCAACATGGTTGGTGAGGCCACCATGGGATGATTAGAATAAAATTGTCCTCCTCAGTCTTCGTAATAACCACCATGAGGAGAGGAAAAGGAGGGAAGACATACAATATAGGAGTATACCACTAGAAAAGAGAGAGAGCCCAAATTTCAGCAATCCCCTGTTGCAGAATCAATCATACTGTTTGCCATGGATGCAGTGTCTTCCAACGATGAAAGAAGCAATAGAAGACGACTTAGTCCATCTTCCACTCATGGCAGGACGTAGTCATACTGCTGAGATCATTGGTAAGGACATTGTCAATACTTGGCAAATGCACTGCCAGGAGGAATATGTCTCTACAGAAGCACCAGCACCAGATCTGGAGTGTAAGCTGGAGGGTGTGTGAATGTGTGCTTCCTTGCTTGTTGAGGCAGAAGACTACTGTCATGTTGTTTGTAGCCACCTGAATGGTCCTGTGTCAAAACAGCCTCTGGAATATGCAAAAGACTTTCCAAACAGCGAACAAATTAAAGACTTTGATATGACATGACTTCTCTGAGTTGGACCACCAGCCATTGACCCTGTAAAGTACATGCACTTAACAGCACTGCACTGTCTTTTTTCTACACATGGTAGAGATCTTCAGTTCTCCTTGAAGGGAACCAAGGCTGAGATCTGCCAGGAAAAACCCACCACTTCCCACAATGCCAGAAACAGGGATAGCTATCAGAGGAGTCTTTTGAGGCTCGTTCCTTTTAAACACTGGGTCTGCAAGAAGTAGTTCAAGTTCTTTAATTTGAAGGTCATTTAAACATTATTTAGAAACCCGCTCCAAAAAGATAGCTAGGTCATCCAATGGGGAAACAGGGTTTCAGTCACTCGCAAGAGGGGTCAAGGGAGGAAATCGACTCCTCTAAAAGGTTGAGGTAGTGGAGATCCATTTAACAGTTCCTTTGTCTAGCCCACATTTTACAAGCTTGTTTGCAAGTATGTCATGGGAAACCTTGTCAAAGGCCTTACTGAAATCAAGATATACTATATCCACAGCATTCCCTTCATCTACCAAGCTGGTAATTTTATCAAAGAAAGAGATCAGATTTGTCTGGCATGACTTGTTTCTCTGAAACCCATGTTGACTTTTTGTGATTATGGCATTGCCTTCTAGATGTTCACAGACTCTCTGTTTAATGATCTGCTTCAGAATCTTTCCTGGTACTGATGTCAGACTAACTGGACGATAATTGTTGGGATCCTCTTTTTTCCCCTTTTTGAAGATGGGGACAACGTTTGCCCTCCGCAAGTCTGCTGGGATTTCTCCTGTTTTCCAGGAGTTCTCAAAGATTATTGCCAATGGCTCCGATATTACATTTGCCAGTTCTTTTAATACCCTTGGATGGAGTTCATCTGGTCCCGGAGACTTAAATTCATTTAGATTAATAAGGTGTTCCTCTACTATCTCTTTACTTATTCTGTACTGAAATGCCCCTATCCTGTCCTCTGTTCCATTAGCCTCAGGTTGAGCACCCTTTTCTTTTTCTGAGAAGACTGAGGCAAAGAAGGTGTTGAGTAATTCTGCCTTTTCTCTGTCTTCTGTTAGCATTTTGCCATCTTCTCCACGCAGTGGCCCTATCGTTTCCTTCTTCTTCCTTTTGCTGCGGACATATCCAAAAAAGCCCTTTTTATTGTTCTTAACCTCTCTAGCAAGCCTGAGTTCATTCTGTGCTTTAGCTTTTCTGACTTTACCCCTACACATGCCTGCTATTTCTTTGAATTCCTTTTTTGTGATTTCCCCCTTTTTCCATTTCTTATACATGTTCCGTTTCAAACTTAGCTCGGTTGAAAGTTCCTTAGTCATCCATCCTGGTTTCTTGAGACACCTCCCGTTTTTCTTTCTCACTGGAACTGTTTGAAATTGTGCCTTCAGTATCTCCCTTTTGAGAAAGTCCCATCCGTCCTGAACTCCTTTATCTTTTAGTATTTCTGACCATGGAATCGCCCTCAATACTTCTCTAAGTTTACTGAAATCCGCTCTCCTAAAGTCTAGGATGCGTGTTTGACTCTGCCTGGCTTCTCCTTTCCACTGTATTACAAACTCCAGGAGAACATGGTCACTTCCACCTAATGATCCCACCACTTGCACCCCATTAACCAAGTCATCCTTGTTGGTTAGGATCAGATCTAAAATAGCTGACCCCCTTGTTGCCTCTTCCACCTTTTGCACCATGAAATTATCTTCCAGGCAAGTGAGGAATTTGCTAGACCTTGAGGATTTTGCTGAGTTTGACTTCCAGCAAATATCAGGATAGTTGAAGTCACCCATCACTACTACATCTCTCTTTTCTGACTGTGTGGTCATCTGTTCTAGAAAGATATCGTCCAATTCCTCTGTCTGACTTGGGGGTCTGTAGTAGACTCCCACCGTAACATCCTTGTTGTTTCCCTCCCCTTTGATTCTTATCCAGATGCTCTCCACCTGGCTTCCATGACTGATGTCCTGGATCTCTTCACTGGTGTAAATATCTCTGACATATAGTGCTATTCCTCCTCCTTTCCTGTTTGGCCTATTTCTCTTAATAAGGTTATACCCCTCTATTTCCACATTCCAATCATGAGACTCATCCCACCAGGTTTCAGTGATGCCTATTATATCATATTTGCTTTGTTGTACTAGGAGTTCGAGTTCATCTTGTTTATTTCCCATGCTCTGTGCATTAGTGTAGAGACATCGCAGACCATGGGTCCTTTTACTTGCTGCCTGTGCAAGGTTTTTTTTGCCTCCCACTGTTGGGTCCTTGCACTTTTTTTCTTGTTTCCTCTATGTCAGTTTGACTATTTTCGCCATCCCTTTCGCCTTCTTTAATATTGTCTCCCTTCCCCTCGGAACTCAGTTTAAAGCCCTCCTGATCAAGTTCTTGAGACTGTTGTCAAAAACATTTCTTCCAACTGGCGTGAGATGCAACCCGTCCGTTGCAAGAAGTCCCTCCTCATGGAACCGCAGCCCATGATCAAAGAATCAAAATCGTTCTCGGCGGCACCATCTGCGAAGCCAGTTGTTCACATCCGCTGTTTTCCTCTCCCTTCCTGGACCATGCCCTTCAACTGGCAGAAGAGACGAGATGACAACCTGTACATCCATTCCTTTCAGCTTCCTACCAAGCGCCTCGTAATCCCTTTAGATGTTCTGAAGGCTGTGTCTTGCAGTATCATTAGTTCCCATGTGGACCAAAAGGAAGGGGTATTTGTCAGTAGGCTTCACCAGTCTTGTCAGCCTCTCTGTCACATCACGGATCTTTGCACCTGGAAGACAACACACCTCTCGAGACATCTTGTCAGGCCTACATATCACTGCTTCTGTACCCCTCAGCAAGGAGTCCCCCACTACGACCACACGCCTCCTCCGAGGCTTAGCAGCGACTGTTCCCTCGGGTGGGACTCTCAGGCTCCCCTGCTCTGTCCCTGAAGTCTGTCCATGCTGCTCTTCTTCATCCTCCTTGATAAGGGAAAGAGCTTCGAATCGATTCTATAGCTGCAAGCTCCCAGAACAATCCCTTCTTGGCCTACTTCTCTTTGTGACATTCCTCCAGCTGTCTGCCTCCTGTGTTTGGCAAGTGACCTCTTCCACCCTAGCATCTTCCTCTGCATGGTACTCATCCAAGATCGTTAGTTCTATTGTGTCCAGGAAATCCTCTTGTTCCCTAATATGCTGAAGTGTAGCTACTCTGGACTCCAGCTGCTGCACTTTCTCCTCCAAGAGTGCTACCAACTTGCACTTGGTGCATGTGAAGTTCTCCACTTCTGTAGGCAAGAAGAGAAACATCCCACAAGAGTTGCAGGTGACTGCAGCAGATCCCTCGTTGTCCATACTGCAAGTCTTTAGTAATGACTATAACAGTCAATCTACTGGGAATACTACTTTAAAGGAATGTCCTGGCTGCTATCTTATACTTAAAGGCAAGGTTCTGTTTCAATATCTGATTCTAACTTGATGCCACTTGAGTAGAGTTGTTGAGTTACTCTGGAAGGTGGTATATAAAGCTAGTCTGCTAGCTCCGCCCCCTTGTGACTCACAGAAGCTCCGCCCCTTCAGCAAAAAACACACGGTCTCAAAATGGCTGCCAAGCAGCTCCTCTCCTTCTCCTCTCTCTGGCCGGACTTTAGGGAGATTTAAGTTTAAAATCAACCTGTAGGGTTTCTAAAAAGAGTATCTTGAAAGCTTATTCTTGGTAACTGATAGTTTACAAAGTTGGAGCTCCAAAATGCATTGGATTATTTTTAAGAATAAAAATATCCAGTGTGAAACTGGGTTATTTCCACGACAATCACACTGGCCCCAAATGTACTCGATGACCTTGGGGGGAGGCATGGAGAAACCCACTTAACCAGGAGTGTTCAACACTGGGTCCTTTACTGTGTGTTTTGTAAAGGTCCAGAGCAAACTGGATCTTCAGTAGTGTGAATACACTATTGAATTGATCCGGATCACGTGGGATCATTTCCAGAAATGGAGGTGCCTCCATTTTGAATAGATCTGATGCATGTGTGAATGTCAACCAGGGTTTAAATGCACAGAGAGACTCGGGCACATAAACCGTATTTGGAACATTGATGCGGTATTGTGTTACTGTGGACATCCGGATCTCCTTGGCACAAAAATGTACACATGAATGGCCCTTTAATTTCTTCTTTGTGGCCTCTGTGACTCACACATATGGGTCATTCTGTGCTTGTGCTGAGATCTTCAGAGCTTCTAGCGCTGCATTTCGCAGGTACGCCAGGCCCTACCTATATGCATATAAACTGCATTCTTACTGAAACCCAGTTCTCGTTTGTCAACCATTACAGTAGGACTATTGGGAAGTCACAGCATTTTGGCATTCTTTGCATTATCAGCAATTCTTTCCTCTCTAAGGGCTTATAGTACCTAAGAATTTCTTCAAGAAATGTCTAGACCAGGGGTAGGCAACCTTTTGGAGCCGGGGGCTGGGTTGCTGTCCCTCAGACAAGTCGGGGGGGGGGGCGAAGCCGAGGGGTGGAGCTTCCACCCTCCAGGGGCGGGGCTGCATGCTGGGGCAGAGCTTCCACCCTCCAGGGGTGGAGCCACCCTCCAGGGGCGGAGCCTCCACCGAAGCCCTGCAAGGAGGAGGAGGCGTGTGCCCGCCCTCTCCTCCTCGTTCCCTTTCTGGACAAACACCCCCAACCTGCATTCCAAAACACACACAACATCACATTTGTGCATTTCACACTTTGGAAGGTGACACTCTCTCGGCTTCAGAAACTGTAGTTGCCTGCCTCTCAAGCTCACTCATCATCATCACCATTATCACACTATCACTA
>NW_024803207.1:0-907 GCF_019175285.1 Sceloporus undulatus | reverse complement strand
TCAAAGCAAGGGAGACTTGTTAGCATTAAAAGCACACAAAACACACTTTGGAAGGTGACACTTTCTCAGCTTCAGAAACAGTAGTTGCATGGCTCTCAAGCTCACTCATCATCATCACCATCACCACACTATCATTATCAAAGCAAGGGAGACTTGTTAGCATTAAAAGCACACAAAACACACTTTGGAGGGTGACACTTTCTCAGCTTCAGAAACAGTAGTTGCATGGCTCTCAAGCTCACTCATCATCATCACCACCACCACCACCACCACTATCATTGTTACAGCAGACCTTTTAGCAATAAATGCACTGAAAATACACAGAAATGCACTCCTCCTCCTTCCTTCCTCCCCTTTCTTCCTCCTTCCTCCTCTTCTTTTTCCCTCCTCTTCTTTTTTCTCCCTCCTCCTCTTCTTCCTCCCTGCTTCTCTTCCTACTTCTTTCCTTCCTCCTCCTCCTCCCTCCTCTTCCTCCCCTTCCTCCTCCTCCTCCCTCCTCTTCCTCTTTCCTTCCTCCCTCCTCCTCCTCTTCCTCCTCCTCCCCCCGCCCCTTCCTTCCCTGCCTGGAGAGAGCCGGCCAGGGCCAAGGAGACCTCGCTACAGCGAAGCCTCCTTGGCTCTGGCAGCCCTCCCACCGGCGGAGAGAGCCGGCCAGGGCCAAGGAGACCTCACTACAGCGAAGCCTCCTTGGCTCTGGCAGCCCTCCCGCTGGCGGAGAGAGCCGGCTAGGGCCAAGGAGACCTTGCTGCAGAGGGGCTCCTTGGCTCTGGCAGCCCTCCCGCCGGCGGAGAGAGCCAGCTAGGGCCAAGGAGACCTCGCTGCAGAGGGGCTCCTTGGCTCTGGCAGCCCTCCCACCGGCAGAGAGAGCCGGCCAGGGCCAAGGAGGCCTCGCTACAGCGAAGCCTCC
>NW_024803206.1:8748-11288 GCF_019175285.1 Sceloporus undulatus | reverse complement strand
CGGAAGGAAGGAAGGAAGGAAGGAAGGAAGGAAGGAAGGAAGGAAGGGTGTTCTCCTTCCCTTCTTCCAAAGGCCGCAAGTGGAATAAGCAGCACCAACAGCAAGGGCCTTGTTATGCCTGCGCATGCTGAAGAGGGACCTTTCAGGCATGTGTGCATGTGCAGTCTCAGCCACTGAAGCCATTGTTGCCCTCACAGTCTGTTCTGAGGGAGGGAGGAAGTGTTCATTCGAAGGAATGGCTGGAGGCTCTTCTGGTGGGCTCTTGAGGGGTTATAAGAAGGAAAGAAACCCCGATCTCCTCCCCCCAAAGAAAGTCAGGGGGCTTGCCAGGCCTCCTCTCCCCCTTTTCTTCCCTGCCCCCTCCTTGGTGGATTCCTTGGGGCCCAAGTACTTGGGGAGTTATTATGAGAAGAGAGGGCAGGGGGACCCTTGGAGAGAGGCATGGCCATGGAAGGGAGGGGGAGCCAAAGGTAAAAAGGGCTTTTAAGAGCTCCCTCCCTATTGGACGGAGATACTTGTTGTTGGGGGTTCTAATCTGGTTATGAAGGTTTGTCAACTAGTCCTGGATGGGGTCACACTTCCCCTAAAGGACTGTGTTTGCAGTTTGGGGGTGCTGTTGGATCCGTCGATCCAGATAGATGCAATGGCCAGGAGTGCCAGTTATTAGCTTCATTTGATACACCAACTGCGTCCCTTTCTGGAACCTGAAGACCTAAAAAACTATGGTGTAGATGCTGGTAACCACACGACTTGACTTCTGCAATGTGGCCTACAAAGGGCTAACCTCGCACCAAGTCCGGAAACTTAATCTAATTCAAAATATGGCAGTCGCAGTTGTCACTGGAAGTTCTAGAGGTGACCATATTAAACCCATTCTAAAGTCTCTTCACTGGCTGCCTGTTAATATCCAGGAACAGTACAAGGTCTTGGTTATAACCTTTAAAGCCCTTCATGGATTGGGTCCAGCTTACTTACGGGATCTCCTCCCATCAATCTGCCCCACACATTAAGGACCTCTGGTAAAAGCTTACTATTAAAAAGTAGACTGGCTGCATTTACCCAGAGGACCTTCTCTTCTGTTGCTCCCAAGTTATGGAATAGCTTCCGGAAGAGATCCGATAAATCTTTAAGGCTTTAAAAAGGCAACCAGATGTATCTCTTCCGGCTAGTCGTTCCTTATAGGATATGGTTTCCAGACCCGTCACTATTTTAGTTGCCCTCCTTTGGACACACTCCAGTTTCTCAACATCCTTTTTGAATTGTGGAGCCCAGAACTGGACACAATATTCCAGGTGGGGTCTGACCAGAGTAGAATAGAGTACGACTATTACTTCCCTTCATCTAGACACTATACTTCTATTGAAGCAGGCTAAAATTCCATTGGCCTTGTTAGCTGCTGCATCACACTGTGACTCACGTTCAACTTGTGGTCTACTTAGACTCCTAAATCCCTTTCACACATAGTTTCATTCAGCCACGTGTCCTCCCCCCCCCATTCCTGTATCTGTGCATTTCATTTTTCCACCCTTAATGTATAAGTTACATTTCTCTGTGTCAAATTTCATTTTATTAGCTTTGGCCCAGCTTTCTAGTCTATAAAGGTCCTTTTGAATTTTAATCCTGTCCTCTGGGGTATTAGCTACTCCTCCTAATTTGGTGTCATCTGCAAATTTGCCCCCAATTCTGTCATCCAAATAATTGATAAAGATGTTGAATAGCACTGGGCCCAGGACAGAACCCCACTGGACACCCCACTGGTCACTTCTCTCCAGGGTGAAAAGGAGTCATTGCTGAGCATCCTTTGGGTTTGTCCGGTCAACCAATTACATATCCATGTAACAGTTTCCTTGTCTAGCTTGTTTCATGGTTTTGTTTTATATACTGTTTAATTTGGTTAACTGCTATTAAGGGACATATCTATGAGTTTCTATGATAAGGGGTGCACTATAAACCTTTTAATAAATGAACAGGTATTGCAATCCTATATATACATATTATCAGACATAACTCCAGAGAGTGTTAGCCTTTTGGATGCCAGAAGGTTCCTCTCATTCTTCAATGCAAGAAGCAACACTTCAGCTGCCTTCTAGAAGATAAAGCAAAAAGGCTTCCAAAAGAACTCTCAGCCTCAGAGGATGTCCATGGAAACCTACTCTGAAGAAACCTGCCAAGAAACCCCTTCAGAGACTCCCATAAGGTCACCATAAGACCTGGAAACAACTGGAAGGCAGACCCCAAGATCAACATTGGGAAATAGGGGCAAGCCTTGCCTTGGGAAAGTGTAATGACTGGGCTCCAGTCAACGAAGGTCTTCTTCAGGCAGTAAATGCCAATGCAGAATGACATCACTGCCACGGAAGGCTCCCTTGACCAATCAGAGAGCAAGATAAAGGTTCTTCTGGAAGCTTCCGTGAGAAGGAGATATAAGGCCTGAGAGACCAAGAGACAGTTGGGGGAATTGTGTCGGTTGGAGATCGAGAGAGTTAAAGAGCAGATCTTGGAAGTCAGTCTCAGAATTGGACACTTAGGTCTATTTATTA
>NW_024803206.1:0-8723 GCF_019175285.1 Sceloporus undulatus | reverse complement strand
TATTATTTAATAGCTTGTATGAATTAATATTATATACTTACAAAATTGTTGTACCTGCAAGATTCTCAATAATAATAATTAATATAATTAATAATAATAATATTGAGTTCTTTCTTCGACACAGCGGTTTACAGCAACATATATGAATATAACAATAACAAAGCAAGTAAGAAAAAAAAAACCTGCTTCTCTCCCCTCAAGGTGGAGGTCGGGGTGGGAGGGCTCTTGTATGGCTTTATTTCCATTATATTTTCTTATCTATGATAAATATCTCCTGGAGTATCTACTACTCAAAGCTCCTTTACACGTGTCTTGGTTTCGGTTGATGCTTAGGGAAAATCAATATAAAGAAGTAAAATAAGGTTCCTTAACCGGTCCCAAGTGTAGGTTAAGGAAAAGTCCTTTTATAATTCACTGGATGATGCAGCATGATTTAAGGAAATAAGGTCTCCCTGGGCAAGAGCCATAATATCTAAATGTTAATTGACAATTTGTAAGAAACTCTGATTAGCCTTTTGGCTGAAAAGAGAGGGTATAATTATTATTATTATATTATTTTTTATTTTATTATTATTTATTATTACAGGGCTGCAGTTTGGCTGTGGACCACCGGAGATCATCACAGTGAGTCAGCGGAAAAGCCCATCTCACTCCAGAAATAAAAGGTACTTGTGGAGTTTTGCCGCTTACGTCTTTCTGTAATACTTGCTACAAAACTGATAATGCATTTGGACATTTGGTCTTTTTAAAAACAATATGGCATATAAAATGCTGCTTTAAAAACCTCTTTCCATCTTGCCAGCTTTGCTCTGGTTTGGGGGAAATGAGAAAGTGTTGGGAGTGAGGGATTGCCAACAGAATTAGGAGTGCATTGCAGGCTATGGACAATTTGTGGCCAAGTAAGGTCCAAACACACTGGCAGCAATAGTCCCATTTGAGAGCGCTTTAAACTGCCCGGCAGTGCTAGGGAAATGCTGGGAAATGGAGTTTCTTGTTGGCACCAGAGCTCTCTGACAGAGTAGCGCAATGTCTCACAAAAACTACATTTCCCAGATTCCATTTTGTGTCTGGTGGCCATTTTGCCTGCTTGGATGTTGGGATAATGTTCCAGAACTTGTCTGCGGTCCTCAGTGAACTGAGGGGGTCCTCTTTCTCTCCCCTTGAGACCTAGAGCCAGAGGAGGCCAGGCTCCTTTGGCAAACAGGAAGCAGTGTGTTTCTTGGTGTGTTTTTTGGTTTTTCCGAGCGGTTTTCTTATACAGAAAATGGGTGAGGATAGTTTATACAAGCATTCTTATTAATTATTCTTCTACAAAAAATGGGCTTGGCTTCTAAGAGGAGGCTAGTCCCCAAAAAGGCAAAGTAGCTCCTTTGGAGTTTACAGTCTCCCCGTTTTTTTTTTATTGAGAGACTTTCAGGACAGATAGGAAGGAGGCCAGACCAGACCATTTCTCATTTATGACCAATAAACCTAGGGCAAACATAAAACAAAACAAACAATAAGGATTCGACAGAAAAGCAATTGCTTTTTCTTTTCAAGGAAAACTTATTAGGAAGTAAAAACAAGACTTTGGTTGCTTCTGCCTTTTAAACCGACTCAGGCTGTATTGCACTGCCGAGAAATCATCCAGTTCGAAACCCGCTTTTTTAACTCTCCTGCCCTACTGTGGAATCCCTGGTTTTAGTTCGTTTGTGGCACCAGCGCTTCGGCCAGAGAGGGCTAAGTGTCAAAGGTAACCTCCCCCAGGATTCCTAGCACTGCGCATTAAAGACAAACTGTACTCGCCATTTCCCCTCCTGCTGCTTCAAACCTACCAGACTAACTTTATTTCTATCTCATTCATTTTTCATTATCAGTTAAGATAAGACTGAAATATATATTGTTCTACTTATCCTTTAATCCTTACGCATCATTTATTTCTCTTCAGGCCTCATTTAAATTGGTAAACATGTTGATACAAATCGCTCTAATTAGATTCAACTAAACATCATTTGGTTTTAAACCTCCCAACATACTTCTGTTTTAAATTGTTCTATTTCTTTGAATAAATTAAAACCCTTCCTTAAATTAGTTCCGTCTCTAAAGTAGCCTTTTCCCTCAGCTTCTGGAGATATTCAATTATATTTTTCCCCGTCTCCTTTATATAAATTTGACGTCCTTTCTAATTCTCTTGAGAGTTGTCCCATTTCGCATCATTGCCGCAATTAAATATCCAATCTCTTTTGAACGTTTTCTTTAGTTTTTCCGTCTCTGAGCAAACACTATTCTTTGCAGATGACAACGTTAAACTCATATTTACAATGCTGTTTTGTCCTTATGGGTATTGGTTTTATAATTTAAGCACAGAATTTCAGGTGGAGAATTTAAAAAGGATATAGTTACAACTTTTAATTTCAAAATAAATCAACTTCCAAGTTTGTATACTTTCCCAGAAGCCAAAACATTTGATTAGATGAGCCCTGCTCTTTTCACATTTCCCCACACAATTACTTCAATCTTATACATCTTTTTTTTACCTTTGGTGTTAAATGCAAATCACAAATGTTTCTATAATCTCTCTTTGATGTTGGCTGCAAATCTAGTTTTTTTTTTCGTTGTTTCTCCTTTTTCCAAGTTGGTATTCCCAATGGTTCTAATCCATGCAAACCAAAGTTTTGTGGTCATATTTTTCTTTAATTCACTTTTCTTCGTCTAGATTTAAGAATACACTTCTAAAGTCTTCTAATAAGGCCTCTTTATTCGACATATTTGTTCTAGATCAGAGTCTGATTTGCAAATACCAGATTGTTTTTTATCATTAGGAAGATCTCTCTTCATTGTCTTGTCAACGAACCGATAAGATCATAAACGATCATTAGGATCTTCTTCGTGTCTTTCTTTCTAAACCAGTTCTATCTACTTGATGATTTTATAGGAGATCCAATTGCGGCCCTTTTAAATCTCTGTTTTCTTTCTCAGAAATTCATCTCGCTCTTGGCCCGCTTTGGGGCACCTTTTGTGACGTTAAGTGACCCAAGTGCCAAAGCCTATAGGCCCCCTGCCCACCTGATGGCCGACCACAGAGGCCAAGCGGAACGGAGTTGGGCATCAAGAGAAAGGAGGATGCGAGGTACAAGAACTCTTTGGTGAGTCGCTGTTCTTGAATATTCGTTTTCATCTTTTGTCATTAGGGCCAGTCATGAAAGCAAAACTGGAGAACATAATCTCCCATTTAGCAGGAAGTCCCTGGTTAATCCTCTGTGTGCCCCACTTTTTCACAGGGTTTTTTTTTTTAAAAAAAAATGTTCCTGGTCCTTCTCATCCTCCCATTTCCCCTTCTCATCTCCTTCAATTCCTGAAGCATCGTCTGTCCCCCATCAACTAAAAAGGGGGAGAGGAGAGGAAAGAGGAGGCGGGACCAATTGCCCTTCCAGGAGGCTGCAAGCAAAAGCAAACTGTTGTGCCTCTCGCTTGTGTGTCTTCCTATCCACACTTTTGGCATCTTGCTTACCTTTTGTGTTGTGCTTTTCCCCATATGTATTGTTTCCATCTGTGAAATGTTGTGTGGATGTTGGAGAACATCTCGTGTCTACATATGAGGTGGGCCCAGTTGACCCTCAAGGATCCACAGTGCTCCCAGAAAGTTTTTTCAAATTAACTTTTGCTCGGAATGTAGCAGAATCGAAATGTCTAAAGGCTCTCTAATCCTGGGTGGCTAAATGTTCTGTATGTGTGGGATAGTGCGTATCCTAATCCCCTCTCTATCCCAGCCATGGCCTACAATATATGTTTATTATATATTCTCTCTTAATTGAAGGCTTCGAGACAAATGGATTTGAGGCAGTCTGTTTTTTTTTGCCCTCCTTTACAGAATTAAAGTTTATTTCTGTACTTGAATTGTTGAATTGATGAAATGAAATAATATTTGGTGAACGGTGGGCGTTCTCCCCTTTTGCTTAGTCACTCTCTGGATGAGGGCATCTTCTGTGCAGGTCGTACCTTTGCGGATTGTGCGGTCTATTTCACTGAGGAAGAATGGAAAGCTGTTGACAAAGAAGAAAACAGAGATGATGTACAGTTATGTCATGATGAGAATTATTCAGGAATGTGGCCTCTGTGGGTAAATGAACCGTAATCCATTATACTTCTATGAAGACTAACAGGTCCCTTTTTCTGCCTCTAAATTATCATGGTGCTATGCTTCCAGAGAATTACAGGAATCTAGAGTTGGCATAAACCAGAAGGGCATCCAGCTCACATGCCTCTGCATGGGGAATAACACATTCCAAAGCACTATCCGCCCTCTGTTTAAAGCATCCAAACGAGGATGGAATACACCAAGCTTAAGGAGTATATTGCACTGTAAAGAGCTCTTACTGTACAAAGTTCCTATAATGTCAGGTGGAAACTATTTCCTGTGGCTTGCATCCATTGTGGTTTCTCCTTTTTTCTGTAGCAGCAGGAAAGAAGCCTGACTCCAATCTCAATACGGCCCTTTCCATATTTAAAAATGTATCATCATAATCCACTATTAAACCTTCTTTCTCCAGGCTAAACGCCCCAGCTTCTTAAGCATTCCATAGGATGAGGTTTCCAGATCCTTCACCACTTTGGTTGCCATCCTCTGGGCCTGTTCTAACTTTTCAACATTTTTGAATTGTGGGGTCAGACATAGACAAGGATTATTCCAAGCGGAGGCCTGACCAAAGCAGAATAGAGTGGCACTTTACTTCCTGATCAAAGCACACTATACGCTATTGATGCAGCTAGAATGAAATTGGCTTTTAGTGCGCCATCACACTCTTGGCCCCTGTCAACTGTGGTCTACTGGGATTCTAGTCCCCTTTCAAGTGATAGTTTAATTGAGATGCCATTCCTGTTAGACTCTTTGAATTTTGTTTAGTGAGGCACTATTGCTCTCCACTTATAAGGCTATCTAATTACCCCATCGTAAAAACTGCCCATTCCTCAGAACCCAGCTTTGTGGTTCAACCAGAATGGTCTTGGGGTTAGGGGGAGGTGTGTTCGTCGTAAATGTAGTAGTTTTTAAGTCGTTTTGTACGTATAATGTGGCCTAGAACCGGGCTTGGGGGAAAGGGACTCAGTTATGGAGCTCTTAAACTGATGGTTTGTGCGATTTGGGGTGGCATGCATGTCCAGGGGGAAGAGGCGTATGAAAAAGTTGGGAAGAAGAAGGCAAAGAGCTACCTTTGTAGCTGGGTCTTGGGGAAAAATATCTCCCTTGGCCACATGCAAAGGATCGAGAGGTCAACAGTTTTAAACGGCCTCACTTCCCACAGGGCATGCAATGGGATACTGATGGGCCCAAAACCCTTATTCCATATATTTAGGCAATTACAATGTGGGGTTGCCCCTTGAGATCCACTGGGAGCCCATAGACCTCTCCCCCCATGTGAGCGTAGCACATCCCTATTTAGAGATGTCTTAGGCTGTTTTAAGGTGCTCTCTGGTGCTTGATCCTCCCAACATTCGCATTCCTTTCCCAGACCCTTGCTCTGTCTTTCCCAAGAATCATTTGTATATTGATATCCATCATTCTCACCAATGGGCTCAACGGTCCTTTTTATTCATCACACTATGTGGGTGTGTCTGTGAAGAGAGAAGGAGGGAGGGCATGTGACAAACCGCGACCGCAGGGAAGAGATGTGTTGAAGGTGATGAAATGTGAAGCGTGCTGAGATGGGCAAAGAGGGGCCGGGGAGATGCGGCGGGAGAAGAAAGGGAAGGGGATTTCAGGTCTCTGGGGACAGAATGGGATAGGAGGAGCAAAGCCAGGATCACCCTAGTGGTGCGGGAGAGGAATGGACTCTGTGATAGGGCATGGGGAGGGCCTGGGGCTTGGGAGGCCGCCACCCACCTTCCCAATTTTAAGAACTGGACTGCTGAGAACTGGCTCAGCCCCTTGTTTTCCAGAATATTAAGGGTTCCATTTAGCAATTATGCGCACTGTTATGAAGCTAGGACTTGGCAAAACCTAAATTCCTTTTTTCATGTTCTTCAACACCTGAGCTGCTTCTCTCCATGGTTGATTCTAGAGGCTCGTGCTCATCTCAAAATTTTTGGAGCCTGGGGGAGGAAAGGAGGAGGGCGAAAAACTCACCACGTGCCCTGACAGTGATGGTGACCTTTGCACGTGTTGCCAGAACGAAGTGGCACTTTGCCCAGCCCCCTTCCTCGGACATATCTTCCTGCCCTCCAAGTGTCCCAATGGGGTACTTGGGTCGGGGCAGGGAAGGTCCGTGGTGATGTGAGGCACGGGGGATGCCCTGCACCTCTCTTACTTTCCTCTTCCCGCCCCAAAGTGTCCCAAATGGGGAACTTGGAGAGCAGGGCAAGGTCTTTGTGGGGGGATGGCGGGGGGGCCTGCCCAGCCCCCTTCCTTCCACTACTCTTCTTTCCTCTTAGTGTCCCAAAAAGGGGCACTTGGGGGAAGGGAAGGTGTGGTGGGGCAGGGCGGCAGGAGGGGGTGGTTTGCCCTGCTCCCTTCCTCTCCAATTCACTCTACTGCCCTCCAGTGTCCAAAAGGGGGGAATTGGAGGGCCAGTGGCAAATCGATGGGGCAGGGAGGGGCAGGGGGTAACAGCCAAACTATCTCTCCACTTACCCTTCACTGCCCTCCAGCTGTCCAAATGGGGCACTGGGAAGGCAGGGAAATGTATGTGGTGAGGGATGGCAGGGGGCCTGACCATTTCCCTCTTCTTCCCCTTGCCTTCTCACCCCCAAAGGGGCTCCAGAGCCGCCACCTTGGGTGAACGAAAGGTCCGGGAAGGGAGGACAGTGGGCTGTGTCATAGCTATGCCACCTCATGGGAATTTGTGACCCCCAGATGTTCTTTGCGAGACCAGTTGGGGGCTGGGAAAAAGGCGGGAGAAGCCCCTGCCTAGAGGGTGGAGTCTCAGCCCAGTAAGCGGTGCGAAGCCACCATCAACTGGCGCTAGAAGCCCAGCCATTCAAAATGCAGGACCCCATATGGGGCACAGCAAGTCCGCCCATGGCACAAACCTAAAAAGTTGCATCATTGTGCATGATTGTTAGGGGAAAAGTCATACTAGCTCCAAAGAGGAGAGATTAGGGTTTTGAACAGTGGACTAGGAGTCATCCCAATCTATTACCAGGCCGGGAAACACCAAGAATCAACGAGGGCATTGTCAACGAGGTTTTGTGTTTTATTTAGGGGGAAATGAAACACATCAAAACATATACATATTACTGGTCGAACGCAAACACAAACACACACACACACACAAAAAGCAGGTCAAAAAAAGGTGGGGAGTGGCTGAAAGCGTGAGCTTTTACGAATACATTTACCTAGACACGGTGGATGGTGACTCTTGAAAGTGCCGCGTGTTCGAAACGCATCCAAGCCATTATTTATTCAAATGTCTTGTCCCTCTAACTTTGAACACCTCTGGCAAACTGTGGATGGGTGATGGCATACCGGTCCGCCAGCGAGGGCTTGCGTGCCACCTTGGCCAGCGTGCTCATCGTTCACCATCCACTGACCTAGATGGATCTCCAATCCATTGGCTGGTGTCCAGAATGGTGGAAACAATAAGACGTTAACTTCCATGGTCCCTAAGTGGGGCTGGAAAGTGTCGAGAGGTGTTTAGCAAGATACATCACCACAGGGTCGTCTCCACGTGTACTGATGCTGAAGAAAACAGCCGTTGGGGGATATTTCTACTGGAAAAAGTGCTTGGGGCGAAAACGAGCATTCAAAAAGGTGTTAAACTTGCTTTAGACCGGTTGTTGTGTGTGGGAAAGAAGGACAGAATTGTCTGGCACAATGACTTCCAACTGAAGGGGCTTGGTTGAAATACTTCCGCCAAAAAGGATTATCACACGGCTCTAGGTTTCGGGGGCGTGCAGGTCGTGATCCATGCACAAGCCATGGATCGCACAGTCTGGCGCGGACCGCCCAGAGCTCACTTACTATACACGCGGATAGACGAAAGCAACGCTTCCGCTATAGGTACTGACAAGTCACTACCCATATTCATGTAAAAACGTCCCAGACACAGTTGGATGGCCGCCAAGTCCGGGGATGGTCGGGAGCGACTTGCACGAGAAAACAAAGATGGACCAGCTTCCCCGCTCGTGACGGCCAGCAACGGCACACGTCTTGGGCTACCACAAACGCCAATCCCACATCAAGCGATGTGAGCTGGAGACTGGAGGGTGGGGAGGCATCGCAGGGTGACCACACCGGCGGAAGCAGCGCGGCAGGAGCGGCTAGAATGACATGGCGCTGGCGCGTTAAAGGTTCTTCTGGAAGCTTCCGTGAGAAGGAGATATAAGGCCTGAGAGACCAAGAGACAGTTGGGGGAATTGTGTCGGTTGGAGATCGAGAGAGTTAAAGAGCAGATCTTGGAAGTCAGTCTCAGAATTGGACACTTAGGTCTATTTATTATTTTAATAGCTTATATGAATTGAATATTATATACTTACAAATATTGTAACTGCAAGATTCTTAAAATAATAATAATAATAATAATAATAATAATAAGATTTATTTGTATACCGCTTTTCCTACGATCAAAGCGGTTTACAGCATACATATGAATATACAACAACAAAGCAAGTAAGAAAAAAAACCCTGCTTCTCTCCCCTCAAGATGGAGGTCGGGGGGAGGGCTCTTGTATGGCTTATACTTCACTTATATTTTCTTATCTATGATAAATATCTCCTTGGAGTATCTACTACTCGACGCTCCTTTTACACG
>NW_024803205.1:392-11289 GCF_019175285.1 Sceloporus undulatus | reverse complement strand
CGCGCAAATACCAAAAAATGCCATGTTTTTAACCCAAGAGGACACCTCTCTAGGAATCTGCGACAGTGATCATAGAGTTGTGCTGGAGGAGCTACAAAGGCCTAGTGGAGTGTCCTCTCTAGGTCCTCCAGTGCAACTCTATGGTCAACATCCGAACGAACTGCGCCGGAGGAGCTACAAATGCCTAGAAAGGTGGTCTCTAGGTCCTCCAGGACAATTCTATGGTCAATGTCCAACAGAAACTGACCACAGAGTTGCACAGGAGGAGCTACAAATGCCTACAAAGTGTCCTCTCTAGGAATCTCTAGGTCCTCCAGTGCAATTCTGTAGTCAGACACTAACCACAGAGTTGCACTGGAGGAGCTTCAGGGGCCTAGTGGAGTGTCCTCTCTAGGAATCTCTAGGCCTTTCCGGTGCGTGTCCTCCGTGGTCGCTTACCACTTCATCCCCGTATTCGCCGTTGCAGCGGATGGCGCTGTTGAGGCACTGGCTCTCCAGGCGGCTCCTCAGCTCCTGTAGCTGCTTCTTCAGCGTCTCCACTTCCTGTTGGTGACCGCTCTCGATTTGGCGCAGTCGCTGCTGGATGACGTCGGCGTACACTGGCATCCCGTCGTCGTCCAGGTGGCTCCGCGCAGGTGGCAGCGGCTCTTGACCGCCAGACGCTGGCTGCTGTCCCGGGATGCCATGTCCACCCTTTGGCCGGCCAAGCGGCATCGCCTTGGCCCTCCCACCCTCTCTGTCCGCGCCTTCACCGTTCGCCATCGGGTGTTCTTGGGCCTCTGCGAACCCGGCGGGCGTTTCTGCCATTTTGTTCTCACCTTCGCACGTGGCCTCTTTGTAGTCCGCCAAGGGCAAGGCGCACGGCGGGTCACGCCCCTTCGAAGTCCTGTTTAGGGCGGCGGCCATTTTGTGCAGATCTAGCGAGTCCTCACCCTCGTCCAGCGTGAAGAGCCCCTCTGCCACGCAGTTGTCCGGTGCGAGGTGGAACCGACGGCAAGAGGAGGTGTTTTCGGTTACGGTTTCGGTTGAGCTCTCCATGTTGGATGCGGCCGCATCGGGCAAGACGGGAAACGGCAGTCCAGCATCGGCGCAAAATGTGCTCATACCTTCCTCCGAAAATGGCGGCTGCCGTTCTTGCACCGGAGGTGGCGGCGTCTGGTTATGGAGACCCAAGATGTCCTCCTGTCCTTTGTATTGGTCAGCGACCAGACTATCCAGCAAGGTGTCCGCGTCCATCTCCATCTTCTCGCTGACCGTCCCCTCGGCAGACTTCTCCCCGGCAACCTCTTCTTCGCCATCCACCGCTCCCTGCACAGCCTTGGCGCCGTCCTCTGCACCGCCATCTTCTTTGCTCGCCTCCTGCAAGATGTTCTCCATCTGCCCCTCGGACACCGCCACCGACAGCTCCACTCCGGCCGGCGTGCGGCCGGGCTTGACCAGTCCTTCCCCATCAAAGGGGTTGTCGCACCCCAAGACACCGAGTTCGAGGGAGCGGCGGTGCTCCTGCCATTTCTCGTTGAGGCTGGGGTCACTGCTGCGCCGGTTGGCGGTCACTGCTGCGATGCCGCCATCACACGCTGTGGTCAGATTGTCGAAGGAGCGCGTCTTCGGAAGCCTAGAGTGGAAAGGGATACGACAATTGAAAGTTTCTCTCCCCGGTGTCCACACGAACCCTTGTCCCCGTGCCAAAATGTACCTCCCCAGAGGCGGGTCTTCGGGGCTGGAACCAGGAAGCGGATAAGGAGCACAGGGGTCCTCCGTCGGCGTTGATGGAGACGAACATGGAAGGTAGACGGCGCTCCAGAGCATGAGGTTTCGCACGTGGCACACCGGAAACAGCACCTGTGAGAGAGAACGCGGAGACAACATGTTTTTTACGCAAAACGTAAAAAACCCTTTACTAGGCCTTTGTAGCTCCTCAAGTGCAACTCTATGGTCGGCATCCGTCGGACGCTGACCGCAGAGTTGCGCCAGAGGACGCAACGAGTAAAATACGTACAGATTCGGACTGCGCAGAGTAGAGGAGGTTCTTGAAGGCTTTGTTCCCGGCACGGAGCAGTGACCAGACGGAGCAGGTCCTCTCCTGCGTGTGTTTCTCGCCCCTCTCCTTCGCGTTGTTGCAGAGGAATGTACCGAAGAGGCAGGAGTAAGTGTGTTGTACCAGCTTGACCTGCGCAGGAAAAGAGAGGACAGCGAGGTTCAACTCTATGCCACTTGCGCAGTCTTCAGCTCTATGGTTCCAAAATGGCAGAGGGCTTACGAGGAATGCTTCATTGAACTCGAAAGAGCAAGGGAACTGGCGCTGGAGCTGGTGGACGCAGTCCAGCCACTGGAGGAAGACCGGGCAGCGCTCATTCGGGTCGTCCGCGTTCTCGCCGTGGCCGCAGCGGTCGGCGAACTTGTGTCCGAAGTCCAGCCACTCCATCTCCACCAGCACCTGGAAGCCCTGCGCGGAAAATGGAGGGAGAAAGCGCGCAGAGAAGGCTGCCGTTAGCGTGTGTTTCGCGAGGAATGTAAAATTAATCAAAATATAAAATATAATATAAATTATAAAATTAATTTAATTAATTTATATAAAATATATAAAATTATTATAAAATATAAAATTAATTTAATTAATTTATATAAAATATATAAAATTATTATAAAATGATATATAAATTAATTTAAATTTAAAATATAAAATCAATATAAAATACATAAAGTTAATTTAATTAATTTATAGAAAATATATAAAATGATCATCATCATCATCATCATCATCATCATCATCATCATCATCATCACAGGTCTGGGGATGGGGTGGAGACTGCCATGGTAGCTTTAACTGATGACCTTCGTCTAGCCATCGACAGAGAGAGCGTGACCCTGTTGGTGTTGCTGGACCTCTCAGCGGCATTTGATACAAGGTACTGTACTCATGATAGGGACCCCCAAACCAGGGATTGGGCTCATGCTCCCCTCAAAGGACTGTGTTCGCAGTCTGGGGGTGCTTCTTGACCCGTCGCTTCAGATGAGGAATCAGGTGAACGCGACGGTCAACAGCGCCTGCTATCAGCTTCGGCTGATACGCCAGCTGCGCCTTTTCCTGGAACAGGGTGACCTCGAAACTGTAGTACATGCACTGGTCACCTCAAGACTTGATTTTTGCAATGTGCTCTACATGGGGCTACCCTTGTGCCTAGTCCGGAAACTCCAGTTGGTACAGAATATGGCAGCCAGGTTGGTCACAGGAACAGCAAGGAGTGACCATATAACATCAATACTGAAGTCACTCCACTGGCTGCCTATCAGTTTCCGGGCACAGTACAAGGCGTTGGTTAAAACCCTACATGGCTTGGGCCCAACCTATCTAAGGGATCGCCTGCTTCCATATAATCCGCCCCGTACCCTCAGGTTGTCTAGGAGGAAGTTATTACAGCCCTTAAAGACCAGGTTGACGGCGACCTCCCAGAGGACATTCTCTGCAGCCGCTCCCATTTATGGAATGGCCGGCCGGACGAGATCCATCAAATTACCAATCTAGAGAGCTTTTAAAAGGCCATTAAGACGGATCTCTTCCAGCAAGCCTTCCCGGAATAAAAGGATCGGCCACAAATAAGATTTCCCATCCAGTGAACTCTGCCCATGATGGTTTTTATGTAGCTTAGTTGGTTTTAATATGTAGTTTTTAATCTTACATTGTTTAATCTCGTTTTAAGGGGGGCCATTATGTATACAGTATATGGATGTATTTTAACCTGTTGTACGCCGCTTTGATTGCCTGGCAAAAAGCGGGATAGAAATAAAAAAATTATTTATTTTTATTTATTATTATAAATTAATATAAATATAAACTATAAAATTAATTTAATTAATTTATATAAAATAAAATTAATTCAAATACAAAATATAAAATTAATATAAAATATAAAATCAATTTATATACAATATATAAAATTAACATAAAATATACTATATAATATAAAATTAATTTAAATATAAATTATAAAATTGATATAAAACATAAGATACAAAATGATTTAAAATTAATATAAAATATATAATATAAACTATTTAAACTCAATTTAAAGTATAAAATTAATTTATATACAAAATATAACATTAATATAAAATATAATATATAAACTATAATATAAAATTAATTAAAATATAAGATATAAAATTAATATAAAATATATAATATAAACTTAATTTATATACAAAATATAACATTAACATAAAATATAATATATAAAATTAATTAAAATATAAGATATAAAATTAACTTATACCCAAAATATAAAATTATAAAATGTAATATATAACATAACATTAATTTAAAATATAAAATTAATTTACATAAAAATGTAACATTACTATAAAATATAACATAAAAATAATTTAGATATAAAATTAATTTAAAATACAATATATATTATATGATTTAAAATATAAAATTTATTTATATATAAAATATAAAATATTAATTTAAATTATAAAAATTTATATACAGTATATAAAATTGATATAAAATATAAATTAAATTAATTTAAATATGAAATATAACATTAATATAAAATATAACATTAATATAAAATATAAAATTAACTTTAATATGAAATATAACATTAATATAAAATATAATATAAAATATAAAATTAGTTTAAATATTAAATATAAAATTAAAATAAAACATAACATTAATATAATATAAAATATAAATAATTCAGTTCGCAAAGGGATGCATCTCTCTATAATTACGTAAAAAATACCACACCGCCATCGCCGCCGCCACTGCCACCCACCTCTATGGTCCGGTAGTAAGGGTCCAGGAGCAGTTTGGCCAGGGCCACAATCTGCGGCGTCCGGTCCCATCCATCTGAACAGTGGACCAAGACCGGACGCTGGTCCCTGTCCACGGCGTGGACCACCAGCAGCGCCGACTTCAGCAGGACAGACAGGTGCTGCAGCCATTTTGTGCTCTCCAGCGCCGACAGCCAGCTGCGGAGGGAACGCCGAGAGTAAAGGCCGAGTAAGAGTAGGATATGGATACCAAAATCTGTGGATACGCAAGTTCCATTGAACACAACGGTGAAATAAAATGGCATCCCTTACATAAAACGACACACCGCGACTTACTTGGTGGGGTCCGGTGTTTGCGTGCAGAGCAGGCGCAGCGACTGGAAGCTCTTCCGAATGGAGTGGATGTTGGCCATCCCCATGAAGACCACTTCGCAGTTGGGGTAATACTCTGTTTTCGGGGGGAGGAGGAGCGCGTCAAACATGGCGGAAACACGACACGTCCAGATATATGCAACCAAGGCCCCGCGACAAGATGGCCGCCCGTTTAGAAAACCCGTCTCGACGCGTTTCGTGGCGGCGCACCTCACCTGGGCATTCGCAGCCGCCCCCTTTGGCCCTGTTGGCAACCGCGGCAGCGTAGGAGCGGGCGTCCAAGATCAGGAGCTTCTGAGGCTGCGTCGCTAAGCTTTCCGCGCCAGAAGCATTGGAGATGGAGGAATCTGGCGGAAGGAAAAGAGACAGGGCTAGGAGACGGCGCAACTCTATGGTATACGGCGGACGCCAACCATAGAGTTGTGCTGGAAGAGCTAGAGAGTCTCACGGAGATCTTCTCTAGGCCCTCCAGGGCAACTCTATGGTATGCCACAGACCGGCTTACCGAAATCCGCGTCGGAGAAGTCCCCTCCATTGGAGAGGTCCCTGGTGCAGTGTCCGTTCGCCATCTTGTGGCCACTGGACTTCGAGTCCGAGGCGCAGGCTTTGGCCACCGACTGGACCAGGTGTTCATCGTCCGCGTTCCTCCAGCCCCACCAGCTGACCTCCGGCTGGCCGCAGCGGGAGATGACCGCCCCGTTGCCCTGGTGCCTGCGCAAGGAGACAGGAAGGGATACATTGACCATAGAATTGCGCCGGAGGAGCTACAAAGGCCTAGTAGAGCATCCTCTCTAGGAATCTCTGTAGGTCTTCCAGTGCCACTTTTAGTTAAGGTTGACCATAGAGTTGCGCTGGAGGACCTAGATATTCCTAGAGAGGATTTTGCCTCCTCCTCACCTGTATACGACGGCGGGGATGCGCTTCCACGACCGGAAACCCGCGACACTCTCCAGCTCCTTGTCCGTGATCCACGCGGGAACGATGAGCTCCTGAGGGTAGCTGCCGCACAACCTGCGCAGAAAACGGCGGACATCAACGAACAAAACGCCGAGGCGGGAAAAGCCCAGTCGTGCAAACGTGGGCCCCATTCCTCCACACGTCCGAAAATGCGGTTCTGGCGTCCGCCGTTGGAACTCACTTGTACTTTTCGTTGATGTTGGAGATGCGCCAGGCGTTGTTCATGTCGAACCCCATGCGCTCGACCTCGTTTTTGAACCGCGAACTCACATGTTCGCCTACGTATCGGAAGGAGAAGGTTAGGGAGGAGTTACAAAAGCCTAGTAGAGTGTCCTCTCTAGGAATCTCTAGGCCTTTCAGTGCCACTTTTAGTGAATGTTGACCATAGAGTTGCACTGGAGAAGCTACAAAGGCCTAGTAGAGTGTCATCTCTAGAAATCTCTAGGCCTTTCAGTGCTACTTTTAGTTAAAGCTGACCATAGAGTTGCGCTGGAGGACCTAGATACTCCTAGAGAGGACATATGAATCAAATCCACCTGCCAAGCCTCCCCCTTCCCCTTGTCCCACAATCCCTTGGGGGTTGGAGAGGCTATTCTCTGCCCGTCCTTCTACCTGGCCGGCAGAGGTCACCGTGCTGCTCCTTCTCGCTGGCGTAGACCTCCATGCACCAGGCGTGGTACGCGAACGAAAAGAGGTCCTCTATCTTAGACGGTGGGCGGATGGCGTGGGTCAAGCGCTTCAGCCAACCCTGGCACTGCTCAAAGGTCGAGAACTGGCACCTGCACGGAAACGAGGGGCAAAGATGGATGGACGCGCGGAAACCGTGAAGCCCAAAAAGAAGGAGAGACCGTTAATTCATCAAAGCAATAAAGCTGGGGCGAAGGACTGGTACAGTTATGATTGGTCCTGGTTCTTAAAGCTCACGAAATAATGTCGAACGCCATATTTACGATGGAACTTGACCACAGAGATGCGCTGGAGGACCTCCAATATGCCCATAGAGACCACCTCTCTAGGCATCTGGAGGTCCTCCAGTGTGACTCTATGCTCAAGTACCACTGTAAATATAAAGTCACGCTGGAGGACCTCCAGATGCCTAGAAAGGCCCTTGCATATAAGGGAGTCTTCCAGTGTGGCCTCTCTAGGCATCTGGAGGTCCTCCAGGGTGACTCTTTGGTCCGGAGTCACCCTGGAGGATTTCCAAATTCCTAGAAAGAGCCTTTTTCCCTCCCAGATGTGTGTAAATTAAACAGCAGTTACTGGAGTCACAGATAAGGGAGTCCTCCCATACTGCCTCTCTAGGCATCTCAGCATGACTCTATGGTCCAACGGAAATATAATCGCGCTGGAGGACCTCCAGACGCCCAGAGAGACCTTTTTGGTAACAAATAACAACAACAATAATAATAAGTACAATATAAAGTCGATTTGACATTGAATGAGTGATTAACTCCCCAGGGGGGCCCCAATATCCATCTTTTTCGCAGAACGTACCGCCATCTACGTAAAAAAGTACGCCAACCTACCTGATAATTTTGCAATCTTTACATGTCAAGTGGAGCTGAAATATGTCCCGGCATTCAACACTTTCTATGAGCTGCAATGGGACCTGCGATTAAAGACAGAATTGATTTTTAGACCTCTCTAGGAATTTCTAGGTCCTCCAGGGCAACTCTATGACCAACGTCGGCCAGAGGTTGCCCACAGAGTTGTGCTGGAGGTCCTCCTAGAGAAGTGTCCTCTCTAGGATCTCCAGATCAACTCTATGGTCAACAGTGGCCTAAAGTGATGGAGATGTGTCCTCTCTAGGAATCTCTACGTCCTCCAGGGCAACTCTATGGTCAACATCAGACAGAACTGGCTGGAGGACCTCCAAATGCCTAGAGAAGTGTCCTCTCTAGGAATCTCTAGGTCCTCCAGAGTGACTTTTGGCATCTGTTATTCAACAGGCTTTTGGCAGAAGTTGACCATAGAGTGACGCTGGAGGACCCAGGGATTCCTAGAGAGGACATATTAACCAAATCCGCGAGAGTGGAGGGCCAAATGTACGCAGAGTGTTTCGGATTATTTATGTATTTTAGAATATTTACTTATTTGTAAGGAGATAGCACCCAGCTCCTGGTGCCACGTTCGCCTTGTGAATCCCAGTTACCTCTTCCCGCCATGTTGCCGCCAAATTTAGTTCTCTGTTAACAACAACAGCGCAACCCTTTCTGCACAAATTTTTGTGCGTTTCACCGCAAATCGAGACCCACGCTGTGCGGTTAGTCACACAGTTCACGGCTCTTTCGCACCACGGAATTAACGCGTTTCTGCGCCGTGCTTCCATGCTGTGGAATCCTGGGATTTGTAGTTCGGTCACCCAACTTCACATAGGGATCAATTGAGGGACTAACAGACCCTCCAGAACTACAACTCCCATCATCCCTGGCTGCGAGCGACACCAAAAAAGCGTGTTTAGTCCCGAGCGAGGCACAAAAAAACCCGTAGGACGTGGTCCTCGCCATTCTCTACTTACTGAGATCTTGCAAACAGCCGGTTTATAGATGCTCTAAATACGGATGGCAGACAATAAAGAATATAATTAGGATTTCGGATATTCGGGGCGACGCAATTAGTAAATACGTCCCCGCTAATTCCCCAATCTGCTTCGCCAACAATCGCGCCGAGCGGACGGAGATCAACAGCGCCGCAAAATACGGAGGATTTGCCTGAGAGGATGCCTCTCTAGGAATCTCTGGGTCCTCCAGCGCAACTCTATGGTCAACATCCGACAGACAGACCATAAAGTTGCGCTTTAGGACCTACAAAGGCCTAGTAAGAGTGTCCTCTCTAGGAATCTCTAGGTCCTCCAAGGCAACTCTGTAGACACTGACCATACAGTTGCACTGGAGGAGCTACAGAGGCCTAGCAGAGCGTCCTCTCTAGGAATCTCTAGGTCCTCCAGGGCAACTCTATGGTATGAGCCATGTTGAAGTAGAGACTCACGTTCACGAGGGATTCCTTGAATTTGATGTGGAGCCTGTAGTTGGAAAGCGCAATGACAGCCTCCTCGGCGCGGCCTACATATTCGGTGCTTTCGCCGTGGAGTTCAAGGAACGGCACCTGCACAACGGCGAGGAGAAAACCGTAAGGAGAAGCATACAGACCCCAGAGACACGGACCCTGGAGGAAGGATCCTATGTATTCCTGCATGGCAGAAAGAGGGTTGGACTCTATGGCCCTTAGCAGTCCCTTCCGACTCTAGTGTTCTATGTATTCCTGCATGAAATGGCCCACCTGCAGTCCATCATCTTCGCGGATGAGCTGCTTCCTGGGGAAGATCTGATTGGCTTGGATGCATTCAAGGCTGTGCTGAGTCTCTTCATCCTGAGGAAAGAGCGCCTCCTTTTAAGTTGGATGGAGGGCCTCCGCGACCATTTAAGCAGCTGATGTCTTATCTCTTTAAGACCATTCAAGAGATAACATCTTATTTCATCTATATCTATATCTATATACACACTTACCATGACAGGTCCGGGCGCGGAGGCAAGGTCTTCAGCCCTTGCGTTCAAATACTGGGCGGCTCACACGAAAACCTGGAAGGAGCGATAAGAAAGTGAGCCTATGTGAGTTTTCTAGGATCCTATGTATTCCTGCGTGCCTCTGGGATCCTATCTATTCCAGCATGGCTGTAGTATTCTATGTATTCTTACATGGCTCCAGGGTCCTCTGTATCCCTGCATGGCTCTGGGATCCTATGTATTTCTGCATGGCTCCAGGATCCTATGTATTCCTGCATGGCTCTAGTATCCTCTGTATCCCTGCATGGCTCAATGATCCTATATATTCCTGCATGGCTCTAGGATCCTCTGTATTCTTGTATGGTTCTGGGATTCTATGTATTCCTACATGGCTCTGGGATCCTATGTATTCCTACATGGCTCCAGGATCCTATGTATACCTGCATGGCAGAAGGGAGGAATCTAGATCCGTGGCTGGAATCCAAGGATCTCTGCCTCATGATCGGTGCCAACAGAGGAGAGGATCAGATGAACATCAGGAGGGAAAGACAGAATGAAAGAAAGAGTGTGTGCCTGTGTTTTCGAAAACAGCCCCCGTCACATGAACCTCTCATCATGGGGCAGAACGTTTGCCATAGGGCTGACATCTGCATTCCTTCAAAATGGCTGCCTTTTCAGTACTTATGGCAGAGGTTGACCATAGAGTTGCGCTGGAGGACCTAGAGGTTCCCAGAGGAAACACCTCTCTAGGCATTTCTAGGTCCTCCAGTATGACTCTATGATAAAGACGTGGACCATAGAGTTGTACTGGATATAGATATAGATACACAGATCCATGCTTTAACCACTGATTAACTTACCAGCAAGCGACGCAATCTCCTTCCTAACAGATTCGAGATGCCGTTTGCGCAGTCGGCCATTTCACGCCAAAATCTGCGAAGGATAAAAAAAAGACAGCATCACAATTAAAAAAGCACATTGGGGATTATCGTGCCATTATCCGAAAGCTTTCGGATTTCGTAACACAGTCAGGTCTTCACCACTTTTGGTGTCTGAGGTTTCACGTAATACGTTCTCTCTAGGAATCTCTGGGTCCTCTGGCACAACTCTAAACCCTCCTTCTGCCATGCAGGAATACATAGAATAATAAAGATGGAAAGGACTACTAAGGCCATAGAGTCCAAAACCTCCTTCTGCCATGCAGGAATACAGAGGATCCTAGTCAGAAGGGACTACTAAGGGCCATATAGTCCAACCCTCCTTCTGCCATGCAGGAATAC
>NW_024803205.1:0-292 GCF_019175285.1 Sceloporus undulatus | reverse complement strand
ATCCTAGAGTCAGAAGGGACTACTAAGGGCCATATAGTCCAACCCTCCTTCTGCCATGCAGGAATACATAGGATCCTAGAGTCGGAAGGGGCTACTAAGGGCCATATAGTCCAACCCTCCTTCTCCCATGCAGGAATACATAGGATCCAGGAGTCGGAAGGGGTACTAAGGGCCATATAGTCCAACCCTCCTTCTGCCATGCAGGAATACATAGGATCCTAGAGTCGGAAGGGACTACTAAGGGGCATAGAGTCCAGCCCTCCTTCTGCCATGCAGGAATACATAGGATCCT
>NW_024803204.1:0-11304 GCF_019175285.1 Sceloporus undulatus | reverse complement strand
AGTATAGTGTTATGGCAGGGGTTTTAACTGGATGGCTCTTCTAGTTTCTTTCAACTCTATGGTTCTGTGGTATAGATTAAGGGAAGTAATAGTACAACTCTATTCTGTTTTGGTTAGGCCCTCACTTGGAATACTGTGTCCACTTCTGGTCACCGTAATTCAAAAAGGATGTTTAGAAGTTGGAGTGTATCCAAAGGAGAGCAATGAAAATGGTGAAGGGTCTGGAAAACATCAAGCCCTATGATGAGTGGTTCAGGGAGCTGGGAATGTTTAGCCTGGAGAAGAGAAGGTTAAGCATGGATATGATAGCCCTGTTCAAATATTTAAAGAGATACTGAAGATGGAGCAAGCTTGCTTTCTGCAGCTCTAGAGCGAAGGACATGGAACAATGGACACAAGCCACAAGAAAAGAGGTTCCACCTAAACTTCCTGACAGTAAGAGCTATTCAACAGAGCATGGTGGTGTCTTATTATTGTTGTTGTTGTTATTATTAATTTATAAAGCGCTCCTTCTTTGAAGGTCGTTAAAGATCTTTGAAGGTCTTTAAACAAAGGCTTGGTGGCCATATGATTTAAATGTGTATTCCTGCATGGAAAGGGGTGGAACCAGATGGTCCTTGTGGTCCATTCCAGCTCTATGATTCTATAATTCTAAAGTGGAATCATAGTGCCATGATAATGTAGTATGAAAGGGCCCTCAGTGTTCATAGTAAGGGCAATGAATTCAGCTTCCTTACCCACAGAGGCCACATTCTCATAATTCTCGATCATCACATAATTGTACATATGTTTCTGTTTCTTTGTCAACAGTTTCCATTCATCCTCGGTGAAATATACCGCCACATCTGCAAAGGTCACCTGCAACAGAAAATAGCCCTCTTCCAGAGAATGACAAATAAAAAGGGGGGGGGGGAGCACATGATATATCCCAAAATTATTTGCTCACCTCAGAATTTAGTCCAGGAAAAAAGCTACTGCCTTTGAGATCCAGTTTGTCTCAAATTCTTTCAATATAATACACAATATAATAAACAATATAATTTAGGCCATGGCTGGGATATTGATGATATATTAGGATACTGACTATCCCAACACATACAGTACATTTAGCCACCAAAGCATTATGGTGCAAGTAGACATTTCTTGTCATATTTCAGAGGCAAATGTCATTTTTAAAAAGCAGTTCTGGGAAGCACTGTGGGTTTGAGGGCCATTGGGCCACCTCCAATTTAGATCCATAGACATTCTTCCATATCCACTAACATTTCACAGATGGAAAAAAACAAGACACACATGGACAAGCAACACCAGAAAGTGGTGAAGATGTTCAAAGTTGTTTATGGGGAAGATTACACAAGCAGGGAAGAACTTAGCAGTTTGCTTTTGCCTCAGACTCCTAGCAAGGGCAAGTCCCTGACCCCTTCTTTCTTTTCCTCTTCCCACTTTTGAGTTGATGGTGTTCAAAATCCTTGGCACTCATAATGCAGAAATTGAAGTGAGCTGACGAAGGAGGAAAGTGGGAGGAGAAGATAGAAATCAGGACATTTTAAAAGCCCCCGAAATAATAGGGTGACAGAGGATTAACCAGGACTGTCTCTGCCAAACTCGGACAGTAATTTATTTGCTTCCTTTCATAAATTGGCCCAGCAGTGACCCAGATAAAGCTAATAGCATAGTGACTCACCAAAGAGTTCTTGTACTTCTGCATCCTCTTTCTCTTGGAGCCCAGCTCCCTCTGCTTGGCCTCTGTGTCGGCCATCAGGTGGGCAGGGGTAATGGTTGCCCTGCACTTAGGTCACTTCCAGCAAGAGAGGCCCCAAAGCCGTGTCCAATGATGCCGAGAGGATGTTCCTGAGAAAAGGGACCAGGCTTAGGATTGGCTTGGCAAGAAACCCTGCAGCGCTCAAAGACACAGAGAACAGCATCCTGCTCGTGATATATGCAGGTGACATATGCCTCCTTTGGGCCAATGCAGAGGTGGGCATCACCTTCCTCCCTCTGCACCAAACAAAGCCCCCTGGACCTAGCATAGATTCACTGCAGCTCCCCTACACAACAGATACTCCATGCCTTCTTAGAGTGGTGGGGGATTAGGGGATGGGGAATTGGAGATGGCCATGGTTATGTCCCTGTTACTAGATGTGAAATGAGTCTGTCATCAGCTGAAACCTCCTGACCGCCACAGTGGCCCTCAGAGGAAGATGTCTTCATTTTGCTCCCAGCTACATAAACACAGCTGGGTGCTTCTCCAGTACCTTGCACCCAAGACTCTCATCAGGTATGGAATATGCAGGATGGCTTTGACAACTCTATAGTTCTGCCTAGGTCAGTGAATGGCCAGTTGTAGCCTCTTTCCACCTGGAGCTGGAGCTTAGAGGGTTCTGCTGGGTTAGTCTGTCTGGTCTGGTGGCCCTTCATTCTCTCAGAGCTCTCTCTTCTCAAGTTGCTCCCCTTCCATGGGATCCAGTCTTTCTCCCAGGATCGGAGGGCACAAGAGGACTGAGCTGATCGGAAGGGAGCACCCAATTTTTGATGGCAGCCTTCTGCATGCAGTCACAATTCTCAGAGTGTCACTGCCCATTTTCCACACTGTTGCCTGTCCGTCTTGGCTTGGGAATTTCTTGTTCTAGCCACATGCAGGACTAAATCCTAACCTGTATCCTATTCTTTCCTTAGTCCTAATCAGAGGAGAATCACTGAATCAGTTGGATTTACCTATAGATTGATACACCAGTCACTTATGGATTCAGTGGATCTACTCTCTTCAGTTAAACCAGAGGATTCAGGCGTCCTCAGACTTTTAAATGCCGGAATGCTAATTCTTCCATGTTGTGTCAGCATCACAGATGAGAATTAGACTTCCCTTTCATGCAGAGGAGGAGAAGGACCTGTTTTATGTCCCATGTAGAGATGTTCAAGTTCCTGGACTGGATAAGACCTGCATTACTTTATGGATCTCACCCACTGCCTCCCCTCATACTTCCCCTCTCCGGGTATAGACACTGGTGAAAATCATTATTTCATTTTCACAATGAGACCATTTATCTGAGTGTAACTGATGTGTTTATGTGTCAATCATAGAAGGAGCATGAGGTGTGCATCTCCTCTCTTTGTTTCCTGAAACCACACACGAATTGATGCATGTACATTTGTATGCATTGTTTCTAAATGGATCTATTGTCAAAATCACAATTTCTTCACATTTCCTTTTATATTTTTCAAAAAGATGCACAGTGCTGAATGTGTTGCACTTAATATATCTATAAATCAGTGGTACCCCGGGTTACGAAATTAATTCGTTCCGCGGTTAATTTCGTAACCCGAAATACCTTCGTAAGCCGAATTCCCATAGGCGCTAATGGGAAAAAAAGCCGCGGCTCTGCCGCGGCTCCATTTAAACAGCGCCAGGGTTTTTTCGTAACCCGAAAAAACCTTCGTAACCCGAAACAATAAATCCCTATGGGATTTATTCGTATCCCGAAAAATTCGTAACCTGGGTAATTCGTATCCCGGGGTACCACTGTATAAATATCCATAAATATATAGGTTTAAGATTAAAGATTGCATCCTGGATTATGCTCATTTTTGGGAAGTGAAGACGTGTATAAATTCATTTTATAAACCCAGTGAAATAAATACTTCACAAAGCTCTAGTAAACAACACGTACACACACAGTCCCCACACAAAGGACTCACTGTTGCACTGTGTGTCTGGGGTCTGGAAATCTCACTTCCACCTTCTGGGAAGACAATGCTGCCAGAGAGTGAATTTGGGACTCAATGCCTGCAAAGCATGGGCTCAGTCTCTCAGCTGCAACCCTTCCACACAATCCTGGACTGAAACATTTAAACAAAGGTCCTCTTCCAGCTCCAGGAATAAAGGCCTACCTTCAGTACAAAGACCCTGATTCCTGCAGCAAAAGAAAGGCCTCTCCTGCAGTCCTTTATGGCCGGAGCTTCCCTGGGTCAGAGGCCGTCTCCTCAACCGTAGAGAAGGGTTGCTCTGAGTGCGAAGGAGGCGGAGGTCCAAGGGCTGAGGGAGGGAAGGCAATGGGGAAAGGTCAGTGCCAATGGCCATGGAGGGCAGAAAGTGACAATGCCTAGGGAACTACTCCTCTGAGTCACAGCCATTCTAGGAATGAGTGGCAGGAGTGAGTCCAGGGGCTGAGGGGGTCTCCTTTCCCAAAGGGGGAGGCAAGGACCGGTTCCCATGGGACTGTGGGCTCCATGACCTCTTGGCAAATCTATGGGAGACGCTGCCTGAAAGAGCATTGGAGGAGTCTCTGGCTGGATGGCCATCTCTACAGAGGACTTGGAGGACAGAAGGGGCTGAATGGATGGCCATTGGGACTCCCTTCCAGCTCTAGGAGCCTATGAAGCCTACCTTACAAGGTTGTTGTGGGAGTTAATCACAAGGCAATTACTACACAAGAATGGCCACCTTTTAGCAGCTTACAATAAAAATACCCATACAATACAATAAAAAGATGTTTCATGATCTCCCTAATCCTAACCCTAACCCTCCCATCCAAAATAAAATGCCATTAAATTACGGGACAGTTATTGAAACAGGGATAGTAGCCAAAGCCCAATGTTTGTGAAGAATAAGAATAAGGCTTGTATTAAAACTATCCTCCCCATTTCTGATCCCTTTTAAAACCCTTGTTCCCTAGAAAGAGCAGAGCTGTGTAGTAAGAAAACCCTCTCAGAAAAGACACAAAAGATGCACAAAGAGACACACTTCCTTCCTTTTGGCCCAAGAATCCTGGCCTCCTTCTGACTCTGGAGCCTCAGGAGAGAAAGAGAAGCCTCTGTTCAACTGAGGCCTCAGAGAAGGTTCTGGAACAATATTCCCCAGAGTCACAAGAAGGACAAAATGGCCTCCAGAACATAAAATGGCTGCTGGAAAACAAAATGGCCAGAGATGTTGGGAGGGACTGGGACTCCAGCCAATCAGGGCCAGGAATTGTGAGAGGGAAAGTGATTCCATACAATCAGGGCCACAGATGGTGGGAGGGAAAGGGATTCCAGCCAATCAGGGCCAAAGATGGTGGGAAGGTCATGGAATCCAGCCAATCAGGGCCAGGGATGGTGGGAGGGACGGGGATTCCATCCAATGGCAGCCCTCAGATTGTCCTCAGGAGCCAATCATGTGGAAAATACATCACAGAGTATAAACATTCCAATTACAGTAATTGCAGGGCAATTATGCTGTTATGACCGGAAGTAAACATATACACAATTATAATTACATATACATGCTGATGTTGACCAGAACATGGGGGGTGTATACATGCACATATTTCTCCATGCATTTGATTATGTTTAAATTATACACAAGTAGAAGATTATATATAAATATGTGTGTGTGCTTTCATCCCTCTCTCATATATATATATATATATATATATATATATATATATATATATATACAAGCCCCTAAGGTTTGAGTGCCCTTAGATAGAGATGCCTCTACATATATACATCTATGTACTGTATATGCAGAAACACACATGCAGACATCCATCTGTTGTTGTCCATTGTTCTGGTTCCTTGTTCCAGGTGATGCTGGAGAAGAGGACCTGCCTCCAACGGAACCAGAGCCTGCAGGCGATGAGCGAGAGAGACTCCTTGCCCAATGCATCACTCACCTGGAGGGCCAGCACCAGGAAGGTTTGGGAACCGGGGTAAAATGTAGTCTGAATGGCCCCTACATTTAAGGGTGAAGGGAGCAAGAAACAACAAGCAAAGTCTAAACACTTCCTTTGACCATTGCAGCGTTGGAGCGTGTCGCCACCCTCGAACTGTCAATTGCTCCACTGCAGCAAGGCCAGGAGCAGCACAGAAGGTGGCTATACATCTCGGTGTGTGGCACTCCCTACAACAATGATGTGGTTTATTAAACCGTGTGTCGTACATATTATACAGCCATGTTTCATATTGTAATTTTCTCCCTCCCAAATAAGAAAACGGCATAGAGAGATTTACAATCCAATCAAATTAACAATTGGTTTCGGAGATACAGAATATATTATTGATTATATTATTAACTTCTTCATGTCCCATTTTACCTTTCACGTTCTTAATTACTATTTTCCATTTGTCTTCCCATGGTTCTTTATTGCTTTCCCCAATATATTTTAATCTTCTTTCCCTGAGGAAGTTGAATAGTATATATTCTTTTATAGATTTAAATAAGTAAGCCTTGTTCCGATTTGATTTCTTTCTCCATCCAGAAGCAATCACTGCAGGAGCAGCTTTTAGAAATTGTTTTGTTACATATTTCTGATTGTTATTCAATCTTAATTCCTCTAAATTGAGAGTTAAGCAATTTTCTTTACTTAATTGTATTTCTATCCCTAGTATTGTATTTATCTGTTGCTGAACCTCTGTCCAAAATTTTTGTACAAATGGGCATTCCCACCACATATGTATATATATCCCTTTAACGCCACATCCATGCCAACATTTGGACTGAAATTTGTCATTTGTAAATGCTAATTGGTGTGGTGTCCTATACCATTTTCCAATCATTTTCATTTGTTGTTCTTTTACATTTGTGTTTTTAATTTTAACAATTTCTTGTGGCCAAATTTTAATTTTATCTACATCAATCAATAAATCTTTTCCTCAATTCATTGTCAATCCCTTTATCATTCTCAATTGGGCTGTTAACATATTCTTATAAATCTTTCCTATTAGTCCTTTACCCCCCCCCCTTCTAATTTTTTTCTAATTATTTCTTCTAATAATTCATTTTGGTCCTCAATATTTAATTGTGTTTCATCTAGTAATTTTATTGTCCCTTTTATTTGAATCCAATATTGCCTTCCTATTAAAGTACTTAATTTTTCTTCCTGTATTCATGCCCCTGTTGAATCATACAAATCGGTAAACCAAACATAAACCTGGACCCCCCCTCACCCCGAATTACTTCTTGAGGTCGTTGCTGGGCCTCCCCAGAGACACACCAACTGCCATGCTTAGATTGGAAACCAACATGCTTAGTATAGAAAGCCTTATAGATATGAGAATTATATGTTACTGGCTTAAAGTTCAGAGGATGGATAATAATAGACTTCCAAAGAAATGTTTGAGAGAATTGAATAACAGCATGCCCAATAAGAACTGGGTACATCAGGCCACGCAGTTAATTATCAAATATGGAAATTCATTAGCTGAAATTAATGAACTCCAATTGGAAGCACAGATAAAGTCTATCAAGAACATAATAAGAACATAAACATCGATACAAAAAGATCTCCATACTGCTTATCTGTCCTCATGTGTCCCCTATACTATAAACTCAAGAAGTTTTGTATTCTTCACATTATTTTGTTAGTTTAACATTTGCTAATTTACGGAAATCTTTTACCGAATTAAGATTAAATATGATGGATACAGCATACAGAGACGGAAGATATAGAGGTATTCCAGCAAAAAAACGTACTTGTGTATATGGTTGTCAAGAGGTAGAGGACCTTGTTCATTACATGTTATTTTGCCCTCTCTACCAAGAACCAAGAGAAAGGTTCATTACACCTATAATAGAAACCAGCCCCAGTCAGAACCCACAGGATATGATCTTTCACCTTCTACTGGACCTGAATAAATATGTAACCTGGAAAGTAGCTTTGTTTGCCTTAGCAGCTAAAAAAATCAGGAACAAGTATATAACAGGGATAGCCATAAACTGTAAAGACGATGACTATATTTGACAAAAATTTTAATGCATAATGACAATTGTTGCTTGTTTGTTTAGAAATTCTATACTAGATACGAGATACCTGCATTTTAGATATAATTTCCATGTATTTTTATAGTGTTATATTGTTATATGTATTGTTATATTGTTGAGCTGTGCAATGACCTTTGGTCAAAAGCAATAAAGTTTTGATTGAATCATACAAATCTCCAATTATTTTAAATCCTTGATTCTTCAGTTTTTTAAAATAACTTTCCAAAATCTTCATTGTTACTTTTATTTAAATATTCAATTGGTAACCACTTCCTATTTTTTATACCCAGGTTTTTACTCCATTTCTCCCATATTTTGTAATTCACCCTCATTGGACCAATTATTTTCTCTTTTTCTTTTCTTCCCCATATTTTCCCCTTAAAGATAGAGACATACTCCATTTGACTGCTCTAATTCAACCCACTTTATATCATGGTTATATTCTGCCTCTATCATTCTTAGCCATTGAACCGCCTCAGAATATCATTCTTAGGGATGGAGCTCCCCATCTTCCATTACTTTGATGCTCATATAATAATGCCTTGGATAACCTGGCTTTTTTTGTTCCCTGATATCCATTTTAATATTGAACTTTCCCTTTTCTTTAAAACTTTACTACGAATTATTTCTGGGATCGTTTGAAATAAATATAAAATCTTAGGTAATACCATCATTTTAAACATTCTAATTTTTGTTCACATTTTCCCATTTTTACTTGTCCATTTAGAAATCTGATTATTAATTTCCCCCTTAATTGATTATAATTACCTTGTACAATATTATCTAACTTAATTGGTAAATTTACACCTAAATATCTCACATTTTTAATCCCCAATTTCAACCCTGACACAATTTGGGTTTCTTTATGTTCCCACCAATTCGTATTCCTAAACATTATCTCTGATTTATCCATATTAAATTTAAGCCCAGAAATGTTTTCTTTTTTAAAAAAAAGAAGTTTTATTGAGAATTGTAACATTTAACAATACATTTAACAATACATAGTACACATTAAATAAAACGCACAACACAAAATACCCATTAAACCTAAAAGAAAAGAAAAAAGGAACTAAAGAAAAGAGAAAAAGAAAGGGAAAAAAAAAGAGAGAAAGAACCCCCTATCACATCTCATTCATTCATTCACTAACATCAAAAACATCATATAATTAGACTACACATAACTAAAACTGTCCTTCCGATCCCTGCATTTAAGTATCATAATTAATAATTTCTTTTGTAATCCTAATTCTTCATAGTTCTATTTCATCGTAATTGCTACTTTATCTATAAAGTCTATTTCTAATGTACTCTAAGATCTGTATTTATTGTCTTAGCTATTTTGTCTAATATTAATATATACATATCTAAATTCGATAAAGTTAAACCATTGTTAATATATCTTAATCTATATCAGTTTTCAAATCATTCTTTAAATCCTTCAATGAAAAGTTCTTTTCTCTCTTGTTGTAAAAAGATCATCACTTCTGTTTTCAAATGTCTGAAATATTTCCAATAACTTGATTACAACTTGATTCGGTTTCTGTGTCATTATCAGAGCATCGTCTGCAAATGAATTCAACTTCATCTCTTCTTTATCTATTTCCTATCCCTTTATCTCTTCTGATCCAGAATCATATTTGCAAACGCTTCCATTGCTCATATAAGTAATAAAGGGGAAAGAGAGCAACCTTGCCTTACTCCACTTTTCATTTTAGACTTCCTTGATTTCTCTCCATTTATCATGATTTGTGCTTCTATATCATTATATATTTCTTTGATGGTTTCACTAAACCTTTTCCCTAATCCAAAAGCCCTACAATTTTATATAGATATTCATGATTTATTGAATCCAATGCTTTGTAAACTTCTAGTTTCATCAAAGCTAATTTATTTTTGTATTGTTTGACATGATGTAGTATATTAAATATATTCCTTATCGATTCATAAATATACCTGCCTTCCACAAATCCATATTGTTCTTCATTAATTAAAGTAGGTAAATATTCTTTTTAATCTCTTGGCTAGGATTTTCATAATAATTTTATAATCTTGATTGCTTAATGTGATCGGATGATAAGATTCGGAATTGGCTGGATCTTTATTGGGTTTAAATATTAATATAATTACAGATAGGTTCCATGTTTCTGGGATTATTTTATTATCCAATATTTCATTGTAATTTTTAGTCAGATGCTCACTCAGTTCATTTTTAAAGGTTTTATAAAATATGGATGTGAATCCATCTGGGCCAGGAGATTTAATTCCTTTTAAATCTTGTATTACTCTTTCTGCCTCTTGTTTGGTTATTGGGGAATTAATATGATTACTCTGTATTTCCGTTCTGTCGAGTCATTCGCTTTTGATCCTTTGGTGGGAACAACTTGTGCAGCCCTGCTTTAATAGAGGACATGTTTATCAAATGTGCAGATGACACCAAACTAGGAGGAGTAGCTAATACCCCAGAGGACAGGATCAACATTCACACATTTGGAGTATGTCCAGAGGAGAGACAACACAATGGAGAGACTTAGGGAGCTGGGGATGTTTAGCCTGGAGAAGAGAAGGTTAAGAGGGGATATGATAGCCCTATTTAAATACTTGAAGGGTTGTCATACTAAGGAGGGAGCAAGCTTCTTTTCTGCTGCTCCAGAGAACAGGACCCAGAGCAATGGATGCAAGGTACAGGAAAAGAGATTTTAGCTCAACATTAGGAGGAACTTCCTGACAGTAAGGGCTGTTCCACATTGGAACACACTCCTTCCTCGGAGTGTAGTGGAGTCTCCTTTCTTAGAGGTTTTTAAACAGAAGCTGGATGGCTATCTGTCAGGGGTGCTTTGATCGTATCTTCCTAAATGGCAGAATGGGATTGGATAGGATGTCCCTTGGGGTATCTTCCAACTCTATGATACAATGATTTTTTTTTTTCTAGTGAGGAAGGGACCATGTTGTGCCCACCTCCCATACAGGTGCGAATGATGAGGAGTGTCTAAAAACGAAAGAGCTGGCAATCCTAACTGAGTACTCAAACATATGTGTGTGTTCTGTGTGCCTTGATGTTGTTTCCAACTTATGGGGTTCAGAGGAGGTTTGCCATTGCCTTCTCCTGAGGCTGAGAGAGGATGACTTGCCCAAGCTCACAAAATGGGTTTCATGGCCAAACAGGGAATCAAACCCTGGTCTCCAGAGTCATAGTCCAACACTCAAACCACTGCGCAACATAGCTGTACACAATGGGATTACATTTTTTACAACTACATAATTTCCTTATGGCAACCCTAAGGCGAATAGGATCTTCTTGGCAGGTTTCTTTGGAGAGGGTTTGCCATTGCTACCCTCTGAAGCTTGGAGAGGGTGACCTGCCCAAGGCTTATATGGCCAAACTGGGTTCAAACCCTGCTCTCCAGAGTCCAATGCTCAAAGCACTATGCCACACTGCCTCATTGGTTATTAATAGCAATGAAATTCAGATTCTGAATTATCATTGTTTGCTGAGGGGGTCCATCTTTCCCATTAAAACCCAGGACAGAGTGGGAGAGAGTGTCTACATTCCAGAATGATGAACTGTG
>NW_024803203.1:0-11308 GCF_019175285.1 Sceloporus undulatus | reverse complement strand
AAAAAAGAGGCCAGTCTTGGGTTGCCGTAATTGTCCACATTTTTCTCACCATAGCAGGCTGTGTCTGATACAGCAATGATATCAACTGTTGCTCTGAGTGAAGACATTACAGTGTTTGGGTCAGGAAATCCAAGTGGTGCCTCCTATGATGGAAAGTAATAAATGAAATAATTGACCACTTGCTCCCTGTGACATCTGTGACAGGTTGCTTCATCCTGCTAAAAGGAAGGGCTGACCCCTCTGTATAAAAGCAGCTTGACAAAAACAGGCAGAGGTACCATGTCTGTCTGCAGGACCTGCTCTGAAGTCTCTTCTCTGTGTCCCAGATTGCGACCTTTATTTTTTTATATTAAAAAATAGATTGCATACATTACAAATGGTTCTTTTTATATCAAGCCATTATCTTCTCCTTGAAACATTCTCTGACACCCATTCCCCTCCCTGTCTTAATATCCCCTTCCCTGCTGTTTCAAAGCAGCTAAGTTAGCAACTTTTTCAACTCCAGTGGGGACTCTAGCCTTTTATTAAAGTGTCTGGATAGCCTGATAATGGAATGGTAATGTAGAAGAAACCATTAGCAAAATGTGAAGGGATACATGTAACTTTCAGTCAGCATAACAAAGGCAACCTTGTGTAGAATGCAAACGAAACTTAATGCCTGAAAACTGCCTGAGGGTTTGAAAACCCATTTACTGGCTGACATTAGACAGTGACCCACTCTGGAACCAATGATTGTTAACCAAGCAAGTAACTCAAAATACCATCCATTCATTTCCCAAGAGAGTATCCATACTGTACATCTTTCATGATATTTCTCTCCCCCCCCCCCCCGCCCCCAATTGTTTCTGTTCTGGTCTGTGTGTTTGTCCATGACTTCTGTCTCCAGCAACAGCCAGGCAACAATCCGTGTGCCTGAATAATTTTAATTTCATGTCTGTGCGTGTGTAGGGCGAAAGGTATTTAAGCAAGAAAAGTCATATATATTAAAAGAGAAATGCATTAAAAATTGCAAGATCCTCATCCCTCCCCCTGTCATAAAAACATAATTAAACACTAAAAAGAGATTAAACCAAGAAGAAAAGTTTTTAAAAAATAGTGTACAATAAAAATTAAAATGAAATAAAAAAATTTCAAGCGGAATCCAGGTAGTATAAAAGATAAAGATGGAGGATAATGGGAAGGAAAAAAAAGAAGGTGGGGGAAAGGCAGGTCAACAAAGATGTTCTAGTCTGCAAAGGCTTACCAGAAGAGATCCGTCTTAATAGCCTTCTAAAAGGTTTCCAAGGTGGTAATCTGAGGAATCTCGTCCGGCAGGTCATTCCAGAGCCGAGGAGCGGCTGCTGAAAAGCATCACTGAGTCACTGCAAAAAGTCTAGTCTTCTTCGGTTGAAGCAGATTCTTCCCAGCAGAACGAAGAGTGCAGGGAGGATGATATGGGAGAAGGCGCTTCTGCAAGAAGTCAGGACCCAAGCCATCTAGGGCTTTAAAGGTTAAAACCAACACTTTGTGTCTTGCCCAGAATTATAGCAATAGCAATAGCATTTACATCTCTATACTGCTTAATAGTGAACTCAGCACTCTCTAACCTGTTTCTAATCTGTAAACTAATTGCCCCCAACAAGCTGGGTACTCATTTTACCAACCTATGAAAGGATGGAAAGCTGAGTCAACCTTGGAGCCCTGAGATCAAACTCACAGTGTTGTGATTGAACTACTGATACCAGGGCTCCTCTAATTGTTCAAATGTTCATAATTATACAAGTATTCATTCATGGAGCCCTGGTGGCGCAGTGGTTAAATGCCTGTACTGCAGCCATTCACTCAAAACCACAAGGTTGCGAGTTCAAGACCAGCAAAAGGGCCCAAGCTCGACTCAGGCTTGCATCCTTCCGAGGTCGCTAAAATGAGTACCCAGATTGTTGGGGAAAAATTAGCTTACTTGCTAATTAGCTTACTTGCTGTTCACCGCTATGATCTCTGGAATAGCGGTATATAAATAAAACAAATTATTATTATTATTATAAAGGAGGAGAAAGCTGAGCTTCCCACCCCAAAAGGATACCCTGATATTCCATGACTCACATGACTTGTTCCTACCAAACACGACAGGAGAAAAGGTGGGACTGAGAGAAGGCCCTCCTCCAAAGATCTCAGAGCCTGGACAGGTTCATATTTGAAAATACTGTTGTATGTATATCATGCACATCTACATCTGAACTAGAGGCACTGGAAATAGTGTTTCCATAAGTAGTACACTGAAGATAGTACTGCATACCTTTCTACAGTGGTATGGAGCTAATTGCCACAACATGAGATGTACTGTTTCAGAATGCATTCAGGCTAAATCCATGAATCCAAAGCCAGCAAAACAGTCTGAGTATCTGAGTCAGCCTAATTATAGCCAAGATTGACATGGACAGGGCACGGAAGTGAGTTTACTGAATTTCTTGAATGTACTGTTTAGTGTATATTGTATTCCCTACTGCCATGTATTGATGTGAGAACCGGACAGTTAAGAAAGCCATAGGAAGAAAGTCAACTCATTTGAAATGTGATGCTAAAGAAGGGTGCTGAGGTTACCGTGGATGGCCAAGAAGACAGGCAAATAGCTCTAGAACACTTTGAAGTGAAACTCTCCCTAGAAGCCAGGATGACAAAACTAAGGTTGTCATACTTTGGCCACATTATGAGAAAGCATGATTCACTAGAAAAGACAATGATGACAGGAAAGGAATAGGGAAGCAGAAAGAGAGAGGAACCACATACCAGCTGGTTAGATTCAATAAGAGAGGCCACAGGACTGAGCCTGCAGGGTTTGAGCAGAGCCTGAGCAGGTTGACTCAAGAGATATGTAGCACCCACCATTTGTTTACCCAAAATGCTATTTGAGAGCTTTGGAGTATAAATCTTCAACTGTCCCCCCCCCCCCCCGGGGAATTCCCTTTGCCCCACAGGGCCTCCAGCTATACAAAACCTCTTGACAGAGGGAAGTCTATAGCCAATCCCCAGCTGTGGGACTGAGGCTTTCCCAGGCATCATCTTGCTATAGGCATATATTGGACTCCTGGATATCCAGTGTAGTCACTGGTGGGTTTATTTGGGGTTTTTTTTGGACAGTGATGGCTTTTACTTTTTCCAAGCTGCACAACTGCAGCTGGATGGTGTCTGGGTTGTATGCCCTGGTGCTGTAAAGATAAGGTTCTGTGGGGTGGGAGCAGAGGAGTGCTAGTGTAAGGATGTTTGGGACACCTCTTTCCTCAAGATCTGCAAAAATACATATGCTGGCATAACCAGCACACATCACCAATATATTCCATGTAAATCCACAAGGTGACCTTGGATAAGTCACACTCTCTCAACCTCAGAGGATGGCAATGGCAAACTCCCTCTGAAGAAATGTGCCAAGGAAACCCTGTGATAGATTTTCCTTAGGGTTGCCATAAGCCAGAAATGACTTGAAGGTACATAACAACAACAAGAACAAGTTACACCTTTGTTGTTGTTATTATTTGTTGATTCTCAGATGCAGTCAATGAATGGCATAAAGCTTTGGTTTTCCTAGTCAAAACTCAGATTTCGACTTCATTTTATTTCAGTTATTTTTCAAGTCACTAAATTAGGTTCTGAACCAAATCTAGTTAGTATAAACACCTCATTAGCAATTATAACAACTCATAAGCAAGTATAACAACTAGTTAGTGTATACACCTCACTAGCAACTATAACAATTATATATCATTTTTTAAAAAAGAAATGAAAAAGAAAGGCATCATTCTGGGGGGAGAGTTACTGAAGATGGCTCTCATCCAGAGTGCTCTTCATCTGAGGGCTACTGCTTTTGGGGGGAAAAACACACACACATATAGATTGCTTAGGATAGTGATTGCTTAGGGGGGAAAAGTTGATTGTAAATCTATTGTTGTATGTTACATTTTCTTAGAATTTATTCCCCTCACCACCCACTTGAACTCATCCTTCAAACAGGAATTTGGAAAAGCAAATTCTGCTGTCTGATTCCAGGAGTGTATGCAAAAACTACTTCTGTAGAGTCTTTTGCCTACAGCATCAATGACTGAATATATGATCCAGATCAGAAGGGTATTGCTAGGGCAGACAAGGTCAAAGCTAATTTTCCATGTGATATGCAAATTCAATAGGACTTTACTGAACCAGTAAAAGAATGCCCTGTTCTATGTTCCTCAGACAAAGACATTCAGTGGGTAATTTACTGCTTTCCACTGCTATGAGTGTAATTACAGCATTGTACAGATAACATTCAGACTGCTTTTTATTTGGTAGAAAAGGCCATGTACAGATCGGCCTAAGGATATATATGGAAAGTGGTAGTTTATCTTTTTCAAAAATTATATGTGTGTGTGTGTGTGTGTGTGTGTGTACACACTGTATATAGTGAAAAGGATCATGTATGGATAGTTTGGAAACTAAATGTGAAACATTAGTTCCTACCATTTTCTAAACTACTTGTAGAATTAATACATTCATTACAGAGAAAAAACTGGTAGGGTTAAACAGGAAGTGCACCCTATGTGCCCACCTGGGGTGTGAATGTGTCAAAGAAAAATCATATTATTATTGTTGTTGTTGTTGTTGTTGTTGTTGTTGTCCTCAAAGACTTCTGCAACACAGACTCAAATCATACATGGAGAGATAAAGTCCCGAGGTGCAAGCAGCATTCAGGAAAGTAAGAGGCACTAGCGATCACATTGAAAACATACAATGGCTCATGTAGCACACCAGGTATCCCAAAAGAAAATCAGTATGTGTTTTATAGATTATTGGAAAACCTTTGTCTGCATAGATCATGAAAAAATATGGAATGCTCTTAGGGAGTGCCACCACATCTAATAATATTGATGGGAAAGGACAAGAGGACAAGAACAGTTAGAACAGAATATGTTAGAACAGAATATGGAGAACCAGAATGGTTCTCAGTTGGCAAAGGGATCAGGCAAGGCTGCATCCTTTTACCCTATCTATTCAACTTGTATGCAGAAAACATCATACAAAGAGCAGGGTTGGATGCAGAAGACAATGAGAAAATTGAAATAGTAAAAGAGTTCCCAAACCTTGGATCAAACATTGATCAGAATGTGGATTGCAGTCAAGAGATTAGAAGAAGACTGGAAATAGAGAGGGCAGCTGTCAAAGAACTAGAAAAGATTCCAAAATGTAAAGTTATACAATTGAACATGGAAGCTGGAATTGTACAAGCTATTGTATTCCCTACCATGTACAGATGTGAGAGCTGGACAGTAAGAAAAGTGGCTAAGAGGAAAAATCAATCCATTTGAAATGTGGCGCTGGAGGATACCACGGACAGCCAAAAAGACCAACAAATAGGTCCTGGAACAGATCAGGTCTGAAATCTCCCTGGAAGCCAAGATGATAAAGTAGAAGTTGTTGTATTTTGGTCGTATCATAACACATGACTCATTGGAAAATACACTAATGCTAGGAAAAGTGGATGTATGCAAAAAGAGGATTTTTTAAAGTAGGTCATGTGTATGAATGTACAGGACCTAGGCAGAGCAGTGGAGGATAGGTAGTTCTAGAGATACCTCAACCACAGGGGCGCGATGAGTCAATATCAACTCAAAGCTAGTTAACAACAACAATAAATCCCTGGGGTGAGGGGACATTTCTACTTACTTGTTGTTGTTTTTAAGCCTCCCTTGGGACTATAATGCTCTGGGAGTGCATAGTGAAAATGTTCACCATGCTCCCTAAAGTGAGTTTGGGGGCAACTTTTTAATTTTTTTGTGTGTGCAGTGGTTGCTGTGGGGGGTGCAACCCTTCAAAGGCTCCTGTGGGGGTTAATCACTTCCCAGTTTCCCACAGTTTTCTACTCCTGGCTTAAAGCATTATATAATCCCTACATTCATAGCACTGCTTTCTTCACTTGTGAAGTCTCTAGGTATGTTGGACTACCACTCTTACCATCTCTGGACAAGATGGCTACTGAATGCTGTAGTTCTGGAGGTTGGGGAGAGATGCCGTAACATATACATCTTCCAATAACAATCCATACAGCAAAAAATCAACACAACCCCTTTAAGACACAGAAGCAGCAGCATTAGCCCCCAGCCCAAGGCCCATGAGTACTGATATCCATTTGAATGTGTCTCCCGTAAGATGCTGCCTTCTCTACACCATGAATATAGTTTCCTGAACCTAAACAAATCAAAACCATGGAGCACCAAGCTAAGCCTTCTCACTGTGGGGCAGCTTGGCTATCTGTGTCATCCTGCTAAATGGCTGGCATTCTTCCAGAAGTGTTAAAACCTGTGGTGAGCGAAATATCTTTCTAAGCTATTTGTTGCTCAACCCCACCCACCCACCCACCAGTGGCAATTTCTGTGTTACCCTTGACATCAAAACTAAGGGACATGTGGCTCTGCAGATGGACTACAGCTGCCAAATTCTTCATCGCTGGCTTTGTTGTCTAGAGTACCTGGGAAGTAAGAATGTCTGGAGGGCTATATGGTCTTTTGCCCAGTTTTACTGGACCATTCAGGCCCAATGTAGACAATTCTTGGATACAGAAACCTTGTAGTATATACAGTAAGCTACTGGCTTGTGACAGTCTCCACATGTAGCAGTTAGCGCTGAGTGTGATGGAGTAAAGGATAAGAAAACATTAGAGCATCAATATATTCTATTAGACTTTAGATTGGGGAGGGGGGTAACAAGGCACATCAGTGGTAAATTTGGCGGCAGCCACGTGTTTATTGTCTAGTTTGGCCCTCAGCCCGAAGCACAACTGTTTATTCCTTTGTGGGAAAAGTTGAAGAGTGACAGTACCAGGAAGCTCTCTGAAACCCAACCTCGCTTCATACAAATTGCCTTCCTATTTCCTTTGTGCTCATTTCACTCCATCACAGCTGCGTTTTATTCAAGGGTCATTGCATAATTTAATTTGAACACTTCATTGTCAACAGTGATTACAGATTTCAAATATTATAAGAGGAAACTTCTTATTATATGGATTGTAAAGGAGGCCAAACAAATAAATGCAAAAAAAGATTTGTTTTTTTTACAGTTATTTTTTTTAAGTGTGGAGGATTAGTTTCAGCCATTTATATCCTCAATGAGTTAAGCAAACTATCCTGTTGCAAGCCTAGAAAATGAAGCCTTTTCCTGATGGCCCATTAGCTAAAAAGCAAGTATGAGCTTCCATTCATCATTCTTCCCAAATGTGTGGACCTGTTTTTCATCAACAAACTGTTGGCGTGCAATCCAGAACAGTCGAGCTATCTTTTTTGCATGTGTAGAAGGTGCTAGTGGCAAACAGGCTCATTAAAGTGTCTGTTTCCGGCATAAAGACAAAAGTCATATGCAAAGGAGGGAGGGAATGGAAGTTGTAAAACAATATAGAACTATTAAATTCTTCTTCTTCTTCTTTTGGTACAGGGGAAAGTCTTAAAAGTGTGATGAAAAATATTGATTCCATTTTATGTGAGACTAATGAGTTGGCCCGAAAGGCATTGCTCACTAGAAAACATTTACTTTTCTCTTTATATATGAGGTTACATATTATAAACAGATGATGTCTTTTATTCTTACCATTTTAAAAGGAATTGACAAAAGCCATTGCATTTGCTTCCCATGTGTCATGGTAAAGGTCTTGTACTTTGCACATCAGCATCTGTTATATCAATTCCCGTAGTAAAGTATTTCCTATGTGCTTTCAATCAAGCTCAAAGTAATCACATCAAAACCATGCCAGGTTTAATGTTGATTTCTGCAAAAGTGTGCTGAAAAATACTTTAGATTTAAGTGCCGCTAAAGTCTGTGATGTTTCCCTATGACACCTCAGGGAGAAAAGAACTATTCATTGATTTAAATTGAAAAATGTAAATGTGTTGGTTTTGAAGTGAAAATGTGTCATTGTGGAAATGGATAGTGTTTCCAATGTATTCTTGTGGACAAGTTCAGATATAATACTTCTAAGAAATATAATCTTAGAAGTATAATATTAGAATCTTAGAATCAGTCAATCACTCACAGAAATATAGCCCCAATCCAAAACACTGTGAGTGAATAGTTCAACTTCCTTGAGGATTCATTATAGACTCCAGGGGGCCATCCTCAAGAAAATTGGTTCTAATAAATGCATATGTAGAATCATAGAACCACTGAGTAACGGGGCAAGAATTCATTCACAAAGTTGAATTTATAGAAAAGGGTCTCAACAGAGACTATGGGTACTTCTTCTGTTATAAAGATTGAGTAATCTATTTATCCATAGATCCCACTTGTTTTCCTATTCAATTATTATTATTAATTGTGGATGAATTAATTGGCAATTTTGCTAATAAAACTGCAAGAAAGGATTTCAGATGGATCCCATCTTTCTCTCTGTAACACTTTGTTAACACCTTCCATGCTGTTCCAGAAAGTCCTCTAACCCTCTGGAAACATTTTGAGGAAGGGGAGTGGGATGGAGTCACTGGGCGGACTTGGTTTCCTGACAGCCGATTCCTGACAGTTTATTTTATTTTTATTTATTAGAGTACTTATAACCCACCCTTCAGCCCTAAAGGCTATCAGAGCAGCTTACAATTATTATTTTTAATAAGATGGTTCCCTGCCCTCAGCCTTACAATCTAAAAAGACACAACACAAAAGAAGAAGGGAATGGTGGTGGGGAAGGGGATCAGGTCTAGCAGTTCTTCTCTCCCTCTGAGGCCTGGACCAAGGCAGATGGACTGAATGGAGGGCTCTGCTTCTTAGTTCAGGCCAGGCCCGATGGAGCTGGTAGGCCTCACTATCCCTCTGATGATGTAGATGGCAAAGGGAGGGCTCATACTGTGAGTGAGGAAAGGAGTAGATATAAAAGGCAAGAGTGAGTGACTGTGAGTTCAGTTGGAGCAAACCCCCCCCCCCCCCCCCTGTCTCGCCTTGTTTTTGCTGCTGCACCGCAGTGACATCATGAGTGCACCATTACATCACAATGGCAGCACCCATGTAGACAGGATGCCGCCATTGTAACAGCGCCAGTACGTACTAGCGTTAGGGACCATGAGGTTGCCTTGTGGTCCCTAACCCTAGTATCGGCCCTGGTATGCCGCTTATTGGCACTATGTATTGGGCCTAAGAAAAGCAGTGGAAGAAAGGGAGTCCTGGAGATGTTTCATTCACAAGATCAAGATCTTGTTATCTCGAGCTAGCTGGACATTGTTATTTTAATCTGTGCTTGTTATTTTAACTGTAATTTCCTTGTTGGTTTTATTGTACTGTTGCATTTTATACTGTAAGCCGCCTTGATCTGCGGAAAGGTGGGATATAAATAAATATTTTATTATTATTATTATTTATTTTATTAAGATCTTGAATGAGTCAAAAGTGACTCAAGGGTGGCTAACAACAAATATTATATATGTGTGTGTTTATAAAAACATGTGAAATATACAGTTGGTCCTCCATATCCACAGATATTTTTATCCACAGATTCAGTTATCCATTGCTTGAAAATATATACATACATTCCAAAAAGCAAAGCTTGATTTTTCCATTTTATATAAGGGACACAATTTTACTATACCACTGTTATAATGCGACTTGAACATCCATGGATTTTGATATTCACAGGAGTTCCAGGAACCAAACCCCAGCAGATACCAAGGTCCCACTGTATTAGAGACTCCCCCCCCCCATCATCTTAAAGGCTGTAGGTATATACAGTACGTCTGGCATTCATTGCCAGCAGGGTCCTTAGTCATTTTTCATCCAATGTTTACTGATAAATTAAATAACTTACCTGATTCCTTGACTATTTGATTCCTTCACCATCCTGTTTTACATCAGGAGAGTTGAGGGTGGCTGAATCTCACTTACTGTCAGATCTAGTTGCCCCCCAAGTTCTGTTTCATGCTCTGGTAACTGCCTAATTGGATTACTATAATGTGTTATAGAGGGAACTGCCCTTGAAGATGACCTACAAGCTTCATCTAGTGCAGACTGTGGCAGTCAGATCTGTAACCAGTAAAGCCAGTCAGACTCATATTACATTGATTCTGAAAGCTATGCAGTATCTGCTTAGTTACATCGAAATCCAATTCAAGGGGGAAATGTTAACCTTGACTTATTTAATTCTTGTATGAAACTGCAATTAATTGCAAATGTTTTTCTCCCCAGTGGGCAACATTATGAGAAATATTAAGTCTTTTTGTGTGAAAAATCTGTCCATGAATAAAGCTTAATATTTTGCACAAAAATGTACTATATCCAATGCAAAAATACTAGCTATTCACAAAACAAAGGTTTTTTTGGAGGGGGGGGGCACAATTTACCATAAGATGAAAAATCTTGTGGCAGTTTTCTTGCTTGGGCAACTTAATGTGTTATCAAGGATGAATATTTGTGAGTAATCTTTATACCTCTTATTCAAGACTGAAGTGTATTCCTTTAAACCTCTTTAAAGGTTTTGGCCATAGGGATGCCAGTCAAATCTGACATGGAATCAGCTGATGCCAGATTTCCCATGTTCCAAAGGGGGAATGTCTTAATAATGTCAGACTCTCTTTCCTCCGTGGAATGATATCTGTGGCTAGGCTGGAAGGATCCATTCCCCTCAAAATTTATGAAAATATTTATGCATATGCCTTCAGAAAAGATTGTTTTGTTTTTCAAAGTGATGGGATCATGAAAGAAATGTGAACAAAAGAGAAAGGAAAAGGGCACACTTTTACATATAAGTGATTTTGTATTAGTGTGCCTTGTTGAAAAATGTCTAATGTTTTGTGTATTATTTTCTGCAGGCAATCTGACAATATAGGAAAAAACAACAGCGCCCAGAAAGACTGCTCTGTGGTTTGTGCAAATGCGGAAATATATTCCAGGGTTCATACAGCAAAATACAACAAAATTCAAAATCCACAAATGAGTGATACCTTTATTGGCCAACCAAAATGCACAAAATGCAGAAAAAGGAGCCCTGGTGGCGCAGTGGTTAAATGCCTGTACTGCACCCATTCACTCAAAACCACAAGGTTGCAAGTTCAAGCCCAGCAAAAGGGCCCAAGCTCGACTCAGGCTTGCATCCTTCCGAGGACGCTAAAATGAGTACCCAGACTGTTGGGGGCAAATTAGCTTACTTGCTGTTCACCGCTATGATCTTTGGAATAGCGGTATATAAATAAAATAAAAACAAAAAACAAAATATATCCGGAAAACTTTCTAGGTTTCACTGGCTTATTCATCAGGCAAAGATGTTAAAAATCATACAGGAGGAAGAAAATTCTCAGGCAAAGGGATTTCACTGTATGCAGAGGCCACTCCTTCTTGG
>NW_024803202.1:0-11329 GCF_019175285.1 Sceloporus undulatus | reverse complement strand
CCACAATGAACAAGAAATATTTTTCCTGCCCTAGTAGAAAAGTGCCCCCACCTCCACCATGCTTTATTGGAAATCCACACCTACAGAAATGAGTGCCACAGAACAAAATAATCAGTCAGTCAATCATTCCAAATGAGATATGAAATCTGTTGTTAAAATTAAAAAGATGAAACATTTAAAAAGAGAAAAGTAAGTTAACTTTGTCCCCGCCTGCCATTCTTTCTAACGTTTTGATAAAAATAAACTATGGTGTTTAACAATTTCCTAATTTGAGTAAGACATAGAGGCTGCTTACTTGTGACTCTAGTTCTTTGAACAGTTATCTGTGCACTCACATACATGGATTGTTCTGTGCCTGTCAAGAGCCAACCGGAACCTTCTAGAATTGAGAAGAGTATTTTTGTGGGAACCTTTCCTACTTCACATGGCAAAGACCAGCTCCTACCTAATTCCTCATTTCCTGATCTGCCACAGCAATGACATACTTACATGTATTAAAGAGGAATAAGCTATACTCATTGGAGACAGAGAGGGCTACCACTCTAGAACCAGTGCCAATGAACCTCTTCTAAACTTAATTTCTAGATGTGACCTCATGTCAGCCTGGTAATGCTGAATGAAGGTAGATGGTTGAACCCAGGTTGTAGCACTACAGATGTCATATAGTAGCTTACCTACAAGAAGCAGACACCTATTTAGAGGAGTGACTTTGAGCACTGGTTGCTAGAGGCTTATGAGACATTTCAGAAACTATTGTAATCATATTGACAACTCATTTAGCCACAAGCTGAGATGACAGTGACTGCTGCTTATGATGCCCAGCATAGGAAACAATTGGGGGGTGCACCTGAAGACTTTAGTTTTACAACTTTAGATAAGAAAATCATTTAAAGTCTCATTTTCTCTTTATGAAAGTTCATAAAGGGAGGATTGTGATGCAAAGTATACAAGTCACATACTACCTGAACTGTGCAACAAGAATCAGTTTCTAGAATGTTGGAAGAAACTTCCAGACCACTAACAATTCTGGAACATCTATATGTTTAATGTGGTCCATGGAGCAACAATGACTTCTTTCATATGAGCTCTCCAACTACTCCAAGATATATTGATTGTCAAAGTGGTGAAAACTGATGGACGTAGAAAGTCAAGCCTTGTAGGAGACTGACCTTATTGATCCAGTAATGCAGACTTCATCTCAGACAACCATTTCAACTTATTTGATGGATTGAATTTCTTGAGTTTGATATTGGTTTCAAACCAGAATATACATGCACAGATCAGCAAATGGAATACAAAGTGGTTTCCATCCGTCCAAGAAGTGCCTACAACATATGGACTGAATACTGTAAAGAACAAAGTAGATGAATAATGCAATCTTGCATGCCATTTGGATGGAAGGAATGCTCTACCTAATATCAAATCCAGTTGAACTCCAATGAAAAGAATGTTCTGAGTAGGCTCTGACATTTTGGGTCTCAAATTAGGACTATGGCTCAATGTGAGATGAATGTTGCATGTTGGACTTTGAATGGGAGACGAGGTGCCAACCATCAGGCAAAACGTAGACCACTACCCCCACAGATTTTATGATTTTATGAATACTCTCCACATTGTCAATAGTCTGAAAGAGCTGGAAAGCAAGAGTGAATCTAAGGAATTACAGAGATGGGAAAAACAAGATGAAACAGCCAACTTTTAGGTCAATTTTTGTGGGACCATCACCCCTTCTGAGAAAGGGTTGAACAGATGCCAGGGAAACCATTTGGAACTTGTGAGGGATACTGAAGGAGTTCACATCTCTGAGATTCAAAATCTGGCAGACATCACCATCTTTCTTCAGCACCATAAAATATCTTGGAAAGAATCGATTCCAGATCCAAGAAACAGGTACTCTTTCTATTGTTCCTTTCTGTTAAAGGGTATTTGAAGCTCTGAGGCTGGGTTGGTCGAACAGGAAAGCCTGGTAGGGGTAACATCTGAAACTTGATAACAGACCCTATCCAAATAATAGTCAAGATCCAAATTTCTGAAGTGATGGTATTGCAAACATGGCAGAAAGACTGTCTTCCAAATGAAGATTTGAATTGATACTTGCTGTCAAATACACCAAAGGTAATTACAGCTTCTCTCTGAGCTATGGAACTTGGACTGCTGTAAAGATCGTTTTGAAGAAGACAGTGGTACTTGAGATGATGGATGATGTGAGAAGGGTGGAAAGGATTGGTACTGGAAGTCCCTTTATGGCAGAGTCTGGGGTCTTAATTATGTTTTCCAAATGTTGAAGTTCAGTCTTGTAGCTTACTTGAAAAAAGCCAACACTTATCTGCAATGTGGGTTTTGCCAAGACAAGTGAGCCACTAAGAATGCCCATCATTAATTCATCTTACTCCTGTACTAACCAGACTTTTTGAAGAAGCAAGCAGAAGGCCTTTGATCAAAGCCAGCAAATTATGATCTTGGGAAGAAAAGATTTATTTGGTAAATAAGGCTACTAATGAAATATAGAGTAATAAAAAAGAGAAAGATGTAAGAAAGTGTTATCATATGGAGGTTCCTAATCTAGTTGCTGTGGTGAGAGCAAAGAAAAGGAACTGAGAAAATGGATAGGACCTGGGCTTGGACATATGCACTCGACTGTGTAGGGTTCCCACCAAATTACTATGAAGGTTATGATTAGCTCTGTGAAGGTGAAAAACAACCCATATCTATGGGCCAGAGACCCTAAAGAAGAAATTGTGTGTTTACAGCTTTTTCTGCTAAATTAAACTGGCCAACCTGGGACACAGTTTCCTTGCAGTAGCCCAGAATTCATGGAGCGTAGCAAGGAATATGATTCCTTCCTGTACTTGCCACCTTTGACTGTTTACACAGATATGCAACTGCAAATGCTGCAGCACAGTGACTATGGGGCTTGGCAGACGGCCCCAAAGGAGCAGCGTCCTGCCAACCCTTTCAGCACTGGATCGGGGCTGCAGCAACCGCACACCGTGGGCTCGACCTGGTGGTTTGTTGCTCTAAAAAGAAATGGCAAAATGCTGCTCCTTTTTAAAGTAGCAAAAAGCCACCCTTGCTGCGGTGGTGACGGCTTTTCCGAATTTCTTTGGTGTAGCGCATCTAAATGCTCCACCAAAGAAGTGGTGTGATGCTGCCCGCCATGCAATCAGCATGATGCCAGCATTGAGGAGGTGTCAGGGTGTGTGGCATGTGGTTGCCACACCCCCTACTCCCCCCAATGCCAGTGTTTTATGCCGGTCTGCAGAGGCTCTGTGTAACATGATTCAAATCTCATATCCCAGTGAACACACTAGATGTGCTTATCTTGGCCACAGCCCCATTTCTGTGATATTAGGAAATGGAAAACTTATTGAAACAATATTGTAAGATTACTCAGTTATCTGAGAGATTTTGTAGCACCTTTGAGACTAACTAAAGAGAGAAGTTGGCAGTATGAGCTTTCGTAGACTTAAGTCAACTTGCTCAGATGCATCTGGAAGTAGACTTAAGTCTACAAAAGTTCATGCTGCCAAATTTTCTCTTTAGTTAATCTCAAAGGTGCTACAAGATTTCTCTACATACTGGTTTTATAGATTAACATGGTTGTACCTTTGAATTCAGTTATCTGAATGTGAGAGACTGACTAGTTGGGGGAAAGTGCTGTATACTAAGTACTTATGACACTTAAAATACCTTAGAAAAATGAGAACCAGCTTCCTACCAAAACCTTCTTACATGCCATTTCTAATACTCTTCCTTCACAGTTTGTATTTAGATTTAGCAACAAGCTGTTTCAATATTTCTTCATTCCTTATGGGCTGGTACTGTTTAGGGCTCCAGCCAGGCAAACCATCCAAGCAGGCATTTCTCTCCTTCTCATCCCTATACCTTTCCATCTGACTTCCTTACCTCCACCCCCACCCTATCCCCAAATATTTTTTGGCTGATAACAATGCTCAATTCTTAGGGGAATGAGGATGGGAAGCATGTGATCCTTAAAGTGATGAGCTTTGGGGGGGGGGGAGAGTATTCTACTTTTGCAATTCTCAAGGGTCCCCAAATATTCTGATACCTGCTCCTTGTTTTGGAGTGACCACATTTTGGCTTTGAACTTCACCATCTGTTTCTATTTAGAGGGAGTGATGGCAACATACTCATGTGAACGCTGCCATGACTTTCATGCATTTTTTATTATATAATTCCCCAAGTTTTGGATTGTTGAACGTTGACAGCTACAGTTAGCTGAATGTCAACATTCACCAACATATTTGGGCATTTATAATATCCTTCAAAGGTAGTTAACCATCATGCAAAAGTTTATTCACTAAATCTTTGACACTGTGATACAACATTAAAAATCCATATGTGTATACAGAAGCATATAATGTGCACCAAAAAGTAACCTTAGATTATCAAAAAGCACCATTTATCCAAACACCTCGAGTCAGGAAATACCATGACAGTGCAACCCTACTCTTTATATACTAAAAGGTTAAATATGCCTGCTTAAATGCCTTCTTCTTGAATAAGATCCGGGTTCACATGAAATAAATGTCATATTTATTCCATTTGCATCTTACCCTTCTTCCAAGGAGCTCAAGCTACCAAAAAGGGGGCTAGGGCATAGATGGGTAAAATAATGGAATTAATATTTTGAGTAACTAATATAGAGGCTTATATCCTAAGTACTTGGTGCACAGCAATTATATAATCAGTCTGCAAGAGAAATGAATGCCTTACTCCTGACTATAGCATTCACACTGTACATTATGACCTTTCTATTACTCCTTTTGCATTTCTAAGCAGATGCAGAAGTATGATGAAGACAGTTCCATTCCTGATGAGAAGGAACTGAAGCTTGCCGTGTATCTCCACAAATACAAGACATTTATGGGATTTGTTCAAACGCTACTTGACAGGAATATAAGTTTCAAATCCTTGCCCAGCTACAGTCTTGAAGCATCTCCTTGCTGTCTGTCTGGAAGGACATAAATATAAGTACTTCTATTAATCTATTACTTCCATTCCCTAAGAACACACACACACTAAATCACAAGATCCCATTTCTTACAGGGTTTGGTAGCTGTAATTTCTTCCAATACTGCAGTGGGAAAAGATGTATCTGTGCAACATCACCCAATCCCAAAATCGTTTGAAATGAGAGACTTGTCAAAGATGGGATTTAAAAAACCTAATACAATTCAATTGACAAATAATTATTTTAGTCTTGATGTTCATTAACTGTGCATAATTTTTGCACAGGTGCTATAGGTAAAAACTCCCACTATATTTCTTTTTCAGTGGAAATTATTTTTTAAAGGTGATTCATTCACCATACAATGCTTTTCCAATCACTTGCTACAATTATACTTTCTAAAAGGGAGGTTCTGGTTGATTATAAAGATTATCACCAAGATACCAAGAGAGAAAAAAATGACAATTATGGCATTTCCTTACTTTGGAATTTGGTCAAGCGGTAATAACAACATTCTTTCAATGTAATACTCTTGTGTATTTTATACATGCAACTGTTGTTCATGAGCCCTTTGATACTCTACAGATACAGCTCTTTGATATCAACTTAATGCAATGGTTACATGCTACAGAAACCTGGAGTTTGTGGTTTGATGAAGAACTAGTACTTTCTGGCTATGAATTCTAAATTCCCAGTCCCTAACCTGCAAATCTCCTAATTCTATAGAATGTTGCCCTGGCAATTAAGCTGGAATCACAGGACCATAATTATCCAGTGCAAAGGGCCCCCATTTACCTGCCATTTCAATTTCCTTTCAAAATTATTTGATTCAGTTTGATAGAAATTTTAAAATGCATGTTTCTTTTAAACTCTAAATAAGAATAATTTGGTTAATGATCTGTATGAATTCAAGTCATAAACAGGAACTAAAATGGCTCAAATACTTTTATGTTGCCATTACAGTATTAAGTGGTTTATTGCTCAAAGAACTGTTTGGGTCATTATGCTGGTGCAGGGTCAATGAAAGTCTGATACCAATTGTTCTCCAGTACAGTACATGACTTTAAAAAGGAGCATAAATGAAATGTTTTGCAGCATACTGGTTTCTAATTTGGGATCTTTCCAGTATGGTTTATTTGTTTGTTAAAGCTATGGTGGGATGCATGTTTGCATATAGATTTTACTTTCATTTTGTGATACAATTTGCTGATTTAGTGGGACTTCAGTACTTTGAAATTTGCAGGGGAGTGCACTACAGAATTCTAAGTAACCCACCACACTCTGAACCCCAGCATTCTGTAGGATGGAGCCAAGGCAGTCAAACTGCTACATTTGTGCAATGTGAATCAATGCTGCACATACTTTCTTCCCAATGTGCTGCTGTCTCCGAAGTCTTTTAATCTTTAGCTGCACTTTTAGCACCATTCAATATATAACTTTTCAACTAAAGTTGAAAAAGAACCCCTTTCCCAACTTCTCTATGCTCTAAAGCTCATTATGGAATAATCTAAGACTGGGTTGGCAAGGGGAGGTGATGCAAAGAGGGAAGAAAAATTTGAAATAGGTTTTTAAAACAGGTTTGTAGTCTGAATCTTATGGGTTAATCCCAATCAGAGTAAACCCATTAGTCAACACATGGACAAACCTCATTCAGTCTATTGGTCTACTCCAGTTAAGACTCAGGTCAGCCTTCTAACCCCTTTATCTCTAGTTTGGAAAACAGATTCCTACTGGGCTGTGTTGGTGTTTGATAAGAAAGTTGGGAGCAATGTTTAATTTTCACAAAGAAAACTGCAGGAATTCAAGGTATAAGGAAAACTATAGGCTAAATCCAATTATTAGTCCCAAATAGGGTAGGTCCAGCGAACCAGTAGTTTGGTAAATCAACTGATATAAGTTCCATTGATTCAATAGGTCTACTCTAGTTGGGATGAATGACTGTATTTAATCAAAAACATCTGTGCTAGGAGCACTTCCCCTTAATTTGCTGGTAAGGGAAGGCTGCTGTTTCTTGCTCTGCATTTGTTGACATATATATTCTGGCTGACAGAAATATCATTTTCTCTGCCAATCTTGGCCAAAAATCTGTTACCCCTTTGATAAGGTATACTTTTATCAAATGTTTGCATTGCTTTAAGACACTACCTCTGCAATATGTAGGAATACTTGGCAGACTGGGCATTAGCACCCGGAATCCTAAGACACTTGTATCTTATTAAAGTCTACCAGTGTTGTAGGCCCTATGCATTGGGCAGTAGGATATGTCGAGGGTATGAGTATCCTAGGGATGCTAAGTGCTGGTCTAAAAAGGAGCCATAGGTACTACAGGACTGTCGAATGCAGTAATCACTATCAGAAAACTGTAAATATTTCCACCAACCTAAAATTCTCACTATTAAAACCAGAATAGTTAAACTGAAATAAAATTGATATTGGTCATTCATTAAGATGCATCAAAACTGATTTGAAGATCTCCATTTTATCTATATTACAAAAATATTATGTGGAAATGTTTAAATTTATCACAAAGACGTCAAATATTTCCTTGTTTCAATCATGTGTAAATATTTATTGATTAGTATTTATCTATACTGACTTGTGGCATTTCCTAATACAGGGAAATTTTACTCTGAATTTCATTCAGAACTGTAAAACTGATCTATCAGATATGTTTGGCATTGGATGAGAGCAATATAGATATAATACAGAGACAACAGAATTTTCTGTATCAAAGAACATCTCAGAAAGTATTTCCTGCAGTCTTTGAAAGGCCAAGAATAGAGAAATGGATACTTTGGTATTGCAAATCTTTCATTTGGTCATATTTGTTTTTAATTCCTTCATTCTCCTAAAGCCTCCAAGATAAAATTTGGCAGATTGCTGACATTCCAGATTAAGCTAGTATGACTTAGCAGGATGCTCATAAACATGCCCTCTTCTGTTCTTTAGCTTAAAATTATTTTATCACTCAGCTAAAGAAGCTGTTTAAACATACTGTACACAATACCAATTAAATAGACAGAGATGATAGTCACAAACCCAGACATATTCACAACCTAAGAGTGCGACTGGTGTTTACAGAGGCTCATGAATGCAACTGGTGCTAGTGTGTGTGATGAGCATTAGATATCATATTGCCATGTAGGTTTACATGGAATAAAGACCATGATCAAAGTCCAATCAATTATATATTTGTAAATTTCATGGGCATTTGAGTTGAAGTTCGCATTACTATGAAATCCTGAATACAATATTCAAACGTGAGTGAATTCAAAGCTTTTGAAAAGGTTGCATGCCACACTTTATACTGAGACCATATCATCCCAGGTGCCTGCAAAAACTAGAAAAGTATATTGACTAGGGCCAGGTAAATACTGTTTTGAACATACTCTGTCATTAAAGGGTGAAACAGACAGTCAAAATAAGCAGGTTTCTAGCTGGCTTTGAGGTGGGACATTTATACGATGCATGCCTTGAAGCTGGCTGGAAAGCGCACCTAAGTCATACTACGGGGAGAAAAGCTGGACTAAAAAGGAGATGGATTTTTCAGTTTCTTCCCAGACAGTGCGCACCTTCACATGTATGTATAAATGCACCAATGCCAGGGCGGCTCTGAAGGGGCGCTCTTTCCAAACCCTAACCCTAATTGTGCATGTAAGCAACCTGTTGCAGAAGTGCGTTTAAAAGAGACGAAGCTGCCGTACCCAAGCGGTGAGGGTGGCAATGCCCAAAAGAGAAACTGTGGTATCTCTCATGGAGATGAGTAAAACATACACAAAACAGACAGTCAAAGAGGGGGCACGGGGTGAGGGGGGAATGATTGTACCTTGCTGGCATCTGCATGGGCACACCTCTGCTCTGATGCCCTGTCCTGGTGAAGTACTGCACATGTGAATGTGTGCAGGTTCACAGGAACAGCCATCCAATGGGATGGCAGTCACTGGTGGTTCACTCCTGTGAAGGATGCGCAGGGAATGGGGGGGGGGGGAAAGAAAAAAACAAAGGTACCCAGCAGCACTGCTTGAAGATGTACTGTGGGGAACGGGCAATGTGGTTGGTGGGGTTTCAATGTGGCTTTGGAAAAGACAGCTTCAAGTAGCTTTTCCCCATCTGTCTGCTTTGCCTCTAAGTCACCATACATCCTGCACCAAATTCAGTGTATGTGCAAGGGGCTGTTTTGCACAATGATTTGTGGGTTTTCATCAGTGGCATTTACTCATTCTTATTTATTAAAAATAATAATAATTCTCCAATGGGAATCAGTTCAATTCCATATCAAACTAAAATTGGCTTGCAGCTCTAAGAACTGGTCCCAAGGTTCTCCAGTTAAGTATTCAGAAATGTACTGCTTCTGATCTTACTCCTTACTCTGATTGTTAAATACAAATAACAATTCAATTTCTACTGTCTCTGATCACATAATGGGGCAAAAAAGTTATCTAAAACCTCGGGTCAATACAATCAAATTGATTTCTTGGTTTTTAGAAAATAACAGCAATGTTGAAAATTACACATATTGGGCATTTGAGATTTGTCTGCATCTACCTACATTTGCAGTCCTTCTGGTTTTTGGCAAGTTCAAAGCCAGGCCTACATTCACAGGCAACCCCACCTTTGGGTGTCTCCCGGCAGATATGTGCGCACCCATGATCTTTGTTCATACAGTTCATACCCTCTGGAGAAAGAGAGAGAGAGAAAAAAATACACAAATCTGAAAACAATCCAAATAATAATAAAATCTAAGCAGGTATAAACGTCTACAATTACCTTTCATACTACTGGGGGAAAAAATCCCCTAGTCTTGGTATTGAACTGATTCATCTCTGTAGCTCCCTTTTCCCTGGGTACAAATGGTCAGAGGAGTTATTATTGCCTTGTGAGAGACCACATAGCCATAGGTTTTGGGATATGATTATTTATAAATATGTATGGAAAAATCAAGTGTGCACTCAGAGTGAATGAGTGAACCAGTGGGTCTGGGAAACAACATCAGTTCTTCTTTTTTAAAGCAAGCAACAGCATCTACCTGTAAGAGCCTCCTCCCCCCCAAAAAATGTCACCACCTCCAGCTAGTTGTACAATTTGGGCGTCTGTCTCCTTTGCTAACCATTCTGCAGTTTGCAAATGTTTTTCCTAGCCCACCTCTTCCCTTAGTTAAGCGCACCAACATTTATTTATGCTTGCAGAATTAAAACCAACCCCTCATATAGTTGTTTTAATTTTTAATATATCTGCCCAATGTGGCCTATTAAAAAACATGCGCAGGCTACAAAATGGTCAACATCTAAAAGCAATTGACAACCTTAAAACATTCCATACCCATTAATATTTTAAATACTAGCCAGGAGAAAGTACCAGAAACAGAATTTTCAAATATTCAAATACTCAATTGAAACATTAGCACCCACTGAACAAGAACATGTCTCCAGAAACATGTTGGCAAGTCAGCATCACTGAAACATCACTGACAAGTCAGAAACAATCAAATTATACAAAAGACAGTCACTTCTTCACATATCATTGTAGCATTTACATTGTTATACCAATTTTCAATGCCAATTAACCAGTTGTTGCTAAGTGGGATGGTGTCAACACACTGCAATTGAATTAATAGTGTATTATTTTGCTCTCCTGTCAAATGTGGTGCACCTATTATGGTCTCTTCAGTTTTCTTGGTCTGTTAACTCAACGACATGCAACCAGATCCTGCTGTGCATGTTTGTATGTACAGTTGTCCTTCCACATTTTAAGGTTAAGCCCTTGCCAAAAAAAAAAAGTTCTCTCTAGACATCTGTACATTCTCCATTGCAATTCTGTTGGAACTGACCATAGAGTCATGGTAGAAGGCCTACAGATGCCTAAAAAAGTGTTGTCTTGGGTTAAAAAATGTGGGACCTATATTTGTGGTCTTTGCACTTTTGAAGGGGTACACCCCAACCCAGGTGAATGTGGGGGGACCAGTCACCAAATAAGGATACTCTTTCATGTATCTACTGAATGAGCTATAGACCATGAAAATGTATGGCATGCAAATTTGTTTATATATTAATCATCCAGATACAAAAAGAGTCTGTGTGTATCTGTGTGTATTCTTCATTTGTTAGTTTGGTGTGTTTTTCTTCTTTGAATGGCATCATGCCTCTTGTAACATCATGAGTGTCCATCTCTGTGATATCACAATGGAGTGCTTCCTATGATTCAGGTCTCAGGGCCTAGGATACTCTTAACAGGGCAACCCTACACACTATTTTTTATAAGATGTAACAAGTGATCCACCTTTTAATGCTCCCATTTAATACCTTTGGTAATTGAGCACATATACAAAACATATACAGAACAAAAAGGGAAATCTATTAA
>NW_024803201.1:0-11351 GCF_019175285.1 Sceloporus undulatus | reverse complement strand
ATAAACCGACAGGTCCCCACGAAGTAAATCAACACTTAGGTAAATCCAATCGATTGCATGGGTCTACTCTAGTTCAGACTCTCAACAAGATTCAAATTTATAACATATGTAATATAAAGTGCATTTTCATTGTAAAGAGAGGGACTCTCACCCATTAACAAATCCACCCTTTGTGTAAATCCTGCTGATTCAATGGGTCTACTCTAGTTCAAATCTTCAACAAGATTCAGCTTTATAACATATGCAATAGAATATATCGTTTGCATTTTAAAGAGGCAGACTCTCATCCATTAACCAGACACCGAGGCAAAACCTCACCCTTGTGTAAATCCTATAGATTGCATGGGTCTACTTCAGACCATCAACAGGATTCAGATTTATAGTATATGCAATACAATCCAGCAAATGCGTTTCCATTTTAAAGAGAGAGACTTCCACCTATAAACTAACAAGCCTCCAGGCAAACCAGCCCTTGTGTAAATACTACACCTTCCATAGGTCTACTCTCTCTGCAATGCCCAGGGGGCTGCTACTGCTACTACTAATAGTAGTAGTACTACTACTATTATTATTATTAGCTAAGGCACCCAGAGCTTTACATTTTTAAACTGGGACTCCTTCCAGCCAAGCCCCCCCCCCCCCCCAACATGGCTCCCTTTGGACCCAAAATTATGCCCCCCTCCAAAAGACCTCCCTTGCAAGGCTCAAGAATTGCCTGGCTTTGCACACCTGAACCTGCAAATGTTTTTTTAAAATTCAGGGGGGGGGAACCTAGACTTTGGAGAAACAGGGGAAGCTTCTTCCAGGCCAAGAGGAACCTTCTGGGTTGCAAGGGACTAGATCCTAGGAGCCTTTTTCCCCACGCCTCTCTTCTCCTTCCCATGAGTCTTAAGGGAAGCGAAGCATGCCAAGGAAAGGCAATGGGATGGGTGGGCTTTTTTGGATCCCCAGATCTGAAGGGATCGGGTCCTTCTTCCTTTCCTAAGAGGGGAAGGGGCCCCGATCCTCAGCCCAGAGGCTCAGAAAGTTGGAAAGCGGCAGAAGAGGGAGGAGAAGCGGAGATCAAACGGATAGATAAGGTGATCGATCAACCTATCAATCCATCTGTTTGATAGACTGGTTTTTCCCCCCCTTGCACCAGGGTTTTTCAGCGGGGGGAGGCTTAAGTCCCATGCAGCTGCATCCACGTGCAAAACAAGGCAATGCAATGGGGGGGGGGGCGAGGAGGAAAGGGGTGTGGGCCATGCCTGCAAGGTCAGCCCCGATCCAAAGCATTGCCCTTCCTCTTCTCCCTCCTCAGGGATTGCATTAAGCATCCATCCCCCCTTCCCCAAGAAAGGACTGCCATCCAAATAAATAAATAAATAATTGTGCACCAAATGCAAATAATAATAAATGCACCAATGCAAAAAATGCAATGCAAAAATGCAATAATAATAATAATAATAATAATAATAATGCTGCACCATTGCAAGCCCCTCTCTGTCCCTTATCCTGCCCCTTTGCAGGTCTGAAGGCAGCCTTACCTGGAGGCTGGAGGGTTCACTGGGGCATGGCGAGAGGGACTCCTCCTCCTTCTTCTCCTTCCTGCTGCTGCTCCTGGCCTCTCGCAAGGTCTCTGCTGCTGCCTCCCTTGCAATTGCAACAAGCCCCCAGCCCCGGCAGAGCAGGAAACGCGTCATCAGCCCGGGACCAGCACCGGCCAAAGCAGCTGCCCAGCTGGTCTTCCTCCTCCTCCTCCTCCTCCTCCTCCTCTTCGCTAGCCCCAGCAGCCAGCCCCAAAGGAGCTTCCCCGCCGGGGCCCCCGGTCTACCAGCTCTTGCAGCAGCAGCAAGAGCAGAATGGCCGCCCTGAGCCCCAGCCTCCGCCTTCCCTCCCTGGGCTCTAAGGCTGCCCCTGCATCTGCACTGCAGAATTAAGGCACTTCTGCACCGCCTCAAATGCACCGGACTCCAGGCGAGGAGGCGGGTCTGGGACTGGGAGCTTTGGGGCCCCAAGACTAGACTCCACATCCCTGGGTTCAAGCAGGGTCCTCCAAGGGGATTAATTCTGCAGGGCAGATGCAGCCCCTCCCCACCCACCTATTTATCTGTCTATATCTACCCATTTGTTGACATATCTGTCTACCTGCCCACCCACCTCCTCATCTATCTACCCATCTATCCAGCCACTACTCACCAATGTACTTATCCACCTACCTACCTTATATACCTATCTGACTACCTACCTACCCACTTATCTATTTACCCGATGGTCTGTCTTGTCTATCTACCCATCCACATCTTACCTGACTGCCTACTTACCTACCTGAGTACCCAACTGCCTACCTACACACCTATCTACCTAATTGACTATCCAACTACTTACCTACTTTATATACCTACCTACTGACCTACCTGACCAACTATTTACTTATCTACCTAATTGATTGTCTGTCTATCTACCTACTTACCTGACTACCTATTTATCTACCTGACTACCCAACTACCTACCTACACACCTATTTATCTACTTGCTTGATTGCTCAACTACTTACCTATGTACCTATCCACCTATTCACCTACCTATCTGTCCAACTACCTATGTCTATCCACATATCTACCTACCCACCTACTTATCTATCTACCTGACTGTCTGTCTATCTACCCACCTACCTACTTACCTAACTACCTACTTAGCTACCTGAGCTAGCCAAGTGAGGATTCGAACCTTAGTCTCTAGAGTCATAGCCCAGTGCTCAAACCACTGCACCATGCTGCCTCTCTCTCTCTTTAAGCCACAGTGCTCCTTAAAGAGGGAAAGGGGGATTAAAAATAAAATGAGAGTGCCATCTGCTGACGGTTTAAAATTAATAATAACAATAATTAAGACAGCAATTCCAATCAGGGCAGAATGGACTGCTCTCTTCTCCTGATCAAAACTGCATTGCTGTTTAAATTTGATTAATGCTCTGTTTGTTTAGCAGAGGTTTTAATGTGAGTGAGTTTGTTTCTGTTTTTCAGGAGATGAGTTGTGCATGCAGGCACATTTGCGGACACATTTTGCGCATTGTTGTGCAACGTTACTGTTCAACACCAGGGTTGTCTAGTGGCATCTATGCTTTGCTCAGCATGTGGGGATTCACCCCACAGCAGCCGTGGCTGGTAGCTGCCATGTCAGGGGGATGATGGTAAATGCACTCCCAAGATTTGGATGGCTTACTGGGAGCTCTCCAAGGTGCTGTGTCTCTTTGAGAAGAGATAACCCAGCATGGCTTAGTGGTTTGAGCACTGGACTATGACTCTGGAGACCAGGGTTCAATTCCTCGCTGGGCCATGAAACCCACTGGGCCAGTCACACTCTCTCAGCCTCAGGGGAAGGCACAACCTCCTCTGAAGAAATCTTGCAAGAAAACCCCATGCATGATAGGTTCACCTTAGGGTTGTCATAAGTCAGGAACGACTTGAAGGCACACAACAATAATACGTAAATAATAAATATTGTTTATTTATTAACCACTTTTCCCAAGATCAAAGCGGTGTACAAGTGTCAGTAAAGACAGTCAGTAAAAACAGTACCACAATTCACATATTAAAAATACACATTAAAACGAATTAAATCCAAAAGCATAGTTAAAAACATACAGTAATAATGTTAAAATCATGAATATCAATACGTCAGAGTCAATAGGGGAAAGATAACAAAAACACAGTGGAAGCTACTACTAGCTGTCCCTCTGCTACACAACTCTGCTGTGGGTCAGAGGTCTGGGCACATGCAATTTGGCATCTTTCGGACATCCCCGAACCCATCTGACCCACATTTTTGTTTTGCCATTTTGGAGCAAATGAGGAACAGGGCGGAGCAATTTTCTTGCTGCAATTACAAAAATAACTCAAAGATCAAAGCTTCCTTTCAATCTGCAAGACCAAAGAGGCATTGATAAGGTCAGCTGATGGTTTTAGATGGATCCAATATTCTCGGGGGGGGGGGGGATAAAATCTTCCTATTTTTAATCTCCCATATTTTTGCCTATCTTAAACAAAACATAAAAGCAGAAGGGGGGATGGATGCATTTGCTGCCACTTTGGGCCTCAAAAAACCCTGATAATGTAACAGGGAAATGGAAAAGATGACAGTCTCCGGGGGTAACTGATCTCTTTTATTATTGCCATAAAAGCATTTTAGGCCCTTAAAAGGGCATTTTTGTTTCTGCCAAAAAGACTCTGACTTGTAAAACTCCCTTGCAGACCTATCTTGCCAAGGGAGCCGTAAGCCTTGCAATGAAACATCCCTTGCAAAATCGAATCAAGAAGTTCTCACCGGATGAGGAAGTCATTCTCTTCCAAAGACCAACGGATGCTTTATTATTATTATTTTTATAAGAGGTTTCTGACAAAGATCTTTTTCTCTTCTTTTCTTGCCAAAACATGGCATATGGAACACAAAATAATGACAATAACATATATTAGTTTAGTTTCCTAACCTTCAGATGTTGGATCTATTTGTTCTATTGCTTAGTTATCTCAATAATATTCCATCAAAGGTCAGTGGGTTTTAATCTGGATAGGAACTGAAACAAGTTGTGCAGAACCAAGTTCACATGGAGAGGCTTATGATACAAAAAAGAAAGAGAAAGAAAGAAAGAAAGAAAGAAAGAAAGAAAGAAAGAGTAAGGCAAGCAAGAAAGGTAACTGCAGTGCTGATTTAAACACAATCCACCTTTGTTTAATGCTTTCTTGTCATGTGCCTTCAAATCAATTCCAACGTATGCTGAGCCTAGCCTAAGATATTCTTGGTAAGATTTGTTCTCAGGATGTTTGCCCTATTAAGGTTGAGAGAGTGTGACTTGCCCTAAGGTCTGTTCAGTGGTTTTCCAGGGCTAAGTGAGGATTTGAACCCTGGTCTCCCAGAGTCCAACATACAGACCACTATGACTATGCTGGTATCTATATGGCAAACCTACCATTGGGCTTTCATGGCCAGATTTATTCCAAGGAGGTTTCCCATGGCTTTTTGAAGAGGCTGAGAGTGTGTGACTTGCCCACAGTTCACCCAGTGGGTTTCCAGTATTGACCAGGTGTTTTAACCTTGATCTCCCTTAGTCCAGGAGTGCATCTACACTGCAGAAATAATACAGTTTGACACCATTTTGAGTCCTGTTGTGCCATCCTGTAAAACCAAGGACTTTAGCCTTCTCTGCCAAAGAGTGCTCTGACAAACTACAAATCCCAGCTTTCTCTAAGGTGGAGGCATGGCAGTTAAAGTGATGTCAAACTGCATTATTTCTACAGTGTGGATCAGTGATCCTCAAACTTTAGTCCTCCAGGTGTTTTGGACTTCACCTCTCAGAAGCCCCAGCCAACATGGCCAATAATCAAGAGTTCTGGGAGCTGAAGTCCAAAACATCTGGAGGACCAAAGACTGGTGTAGATGCACCTGTAGTCCAACCCTCAAATGGCTACACTAAACTGGTTTTTTCATTCATTACAATAATGATAGTCAGCCAAAGGGCAATGTAGTGCAACCACCATCTAAGTACGCCAGTATAGAGTTATACACTTTGCAAGCACAAGGTGGGATCCTGACACCATGCATCCATTTTTCTGAAAGCAAACCAACGGAGGCTATCATTGTAAAGGGCCAGCCCTCGTCATTGCCTTTAATGCTGCCCATATTGTTGTCGCCTTGCCTTCAAAGGAGTCATTACAAATAATTGGGAGAGTTATGATCTGGGTTTATAGCTCCCCTTTCCTTCTGATAGTAACAAGCAACATCTGTGCCTTCCTTTTGTCCTGTGGCTTTCTTTATGGTTCTCCACCGGAGCCTCTGCTTTTGATTTATGTTGCCACATGCCTTTGGATGCTTTAGAAAAAGCAAAAATGCAGCTGTGGATGCGTTCAAATGGGCACTGTCTCATTTCTTTGCATCCTTGCAAAGGGAGAAACCATCACTGCAACCCCAAAGTGCCTTTCCTTTCTTGGATGCCAGCCAGAAGCTCATTGCCTGCTCTAGCAAAAGTCATTATTAGAAATCTTGTCATATTTGCACCTTTAATAAACTATAAACATCTGCTTACGAAGCCCAAGATTTGCTTGCTATGGCTTTTGCATAAACCTTTTAGATTCCAGTTTGACATTGATGTTTATCTTCTTGTTGTTGGTGCCTTCAAGTTGTTTCCGAAAGGCTTACTCTTGTTGAAGCCAGTGCAATTCAGGATTGCTGTGTTTGGAAGTATGCATGTGTGTGTGTTGTGTAGCTGGTCACAGGGCAGAGAAAAGGGTTTGGCAAATGGTCAAAATTAGCCTTCAGTGTTTGTTCTTTAAGTGCCACCAAGATGTGGCACTTGATTTGCGGAGAGTCTGATCCATCATCCTTCCGGGAAGCCAGATGGTTGCAATGCTTCATAATGGGATTGGGACTTTCACTGGAAACCTGCTGCTGGGAATCTCTCAAAAGACTTGAAATGGCTAAAGATCAGCCCAGATTATCTATTTGCAATAAAGATTCAAGCAACGGACCAGAGTCACTGGATGCTTCCAATCTCTGCAAACCCACTATGGTACGGTATTTGTGTTTCGTTGAACTTTGCAATTGGTAGACTGGAATGTTGGCTTCAGGAATCTGTCTCCATGGTGGACAGTTCAGTTTTCCTATTCTGGAGTTTGTAACTTGGGAAATGGAGCTTCTTGGAGTTAAATCATTAAATCCTCCTTGCAGCCTTGCTGACAGTCCAAGAAACATGACTGGGGAAGTTCTTCTATGAAAACCTGACCCTCAATGGAGGGGGCATTCCTGGTGGGTTATGCTTTGAATGAGTGGTTCCCAAACTTTGGTCCACCAGATGTTAAGTTTGTGAACTTCATTTCCCAGAAGCCCCAGCCAGCTTGGCCAGTGGTCAAGAAATGTAGGCACTGAAGTTCAAAATATCTGGAGGACCAAAGTTTGGGAACCACTGCTTTAAATGGCTCCAGTTGTTATGCCAAAAACTAACTAAACGTGTATGGAATTAAGCAGTGCCTGCAAGAGAGCTGGATGTTCGTCTCCATTTTCTGCAACAGGTGGGGAGGCCATGAGGAGGCAGCCTGGCTCTTCCTCCAGATGTTTGCAGCTGTTGCACAATAGGCCCCTGCATTAGCTATGGTGATGCTGTCATTTTGGAGAAGCCCTGCAGGATTGTGTTCCAAAGATGGAGGGGAGAAAGAGGTTTTAGCACAAGAGTGGGCAAGTGCAAGACTGGTTTTGGTGGGAACCTGCATCCCTCTTAATTCCAGCATGGAGTGGTGCATTCTCTGGTTACAAAGAGATGGGTTGCAAATGCAGAGCAGCAAACAGGACCCCCGAAACCATCTCTGGAGAAGAGGAAGGAAGCAAGAGGGAGAGAAGAATGCTGGAACTGATCCCCTCCTCCCCTCACCATTCCCTTTTCCTTTTGTGTCCTGTCTTTTAGATTGTAAGCCTGAGGGCAGGGAACTGTCTATTATCACCTCTGTTGTAAGCCGCCCGGATTCCCAGTGATTGGGCGGCATAATAATAATAATAATAATAATAATAATAATAATAATAATAGTTGTTGTTGTTGTTGTTGTTGTTGTCTGGACTCCAGGAAACCAGAGTTTGAATCCTTGATCGACCATAGAACCTCACTGGATGAACTTGGGCAAGTTACACTCTCTCAGCTTCAGAGGAAGGGAATGGCAACCTTCCTCTGATGAAACCTGGCCAGGAAAGCCCTACAAGGAGGTCACTATGAATCAGAACCCACTTGGAGACTCATAACAATATGGTAAAATGGCTGGATGGTTGCACTAGGACTCTTTGGGAGACCAGGATTCGAATGGTATAGAAGTGGTATAGAAAATACCCTGATTGTGTAGAGTGAAAGCAAATCTTTATTCCGCAATACACTTCAGTTAACCTGAATGGCCATTTGCTCCTTCAATTGTCAGCAGATGGAGCTACTGATCTTCACAGAGGAGGCTGCCTTCTAGCTAGCTCTTGGCAGCCCAGCTCTCCAAGGTTTGCTCTGAAAACTTGTGTGCCTCCAAGTCATTTCCAATACGTATATGGCAAACCCGTTTTGGGATTTTCTTGGCAAAAGAGCCATTCAGGGGAGGTTTTACAGTATATACAGTAAATGTAGAATGGGGGAAATGTGAATTGCTACTGGATCCTTAAGAAAGTGGTGGAGAGGATCTTTTTGAGCAAGAAGTCTAGGACATAGGCGAGACATCTCTTTCGGCTAACAGTTCGTGACCTAATTCTGAGCTTTTATACCATCTGGGGGAACAACACACCTCATTCTTTCACAAGGTCCTTGGCCTAGTTGTGCGTCTGAACTTTTCAGGACTTAAGTAAGCTTTTCTGGAGACCTGGAAACGTAAAAATAACCCTCTTCCCTCCCACTTCTTCTCTCTGCTTGCAAGGGAAAGTGTGCCACAGTCCCAGCTCTGAACATTTTGCTCCTGTCCAAGGCTAAAGCCAGGACTGAAGCATCACAAGACTGGTTGTTTGTGTATGGTTTTTAGTGGTTTGGTCTTTTTTGAAATGGCTTTGGATAGTCATTTAAAGAACATTCATATTCTGTTCCTTTATAAAATGCTTTGAGAGCCCTGGTGGGCAAAACCGTGATTAACAATAAAATAACTATAGAAATAAGTAACTATCAATATATATACTAGGGTATTTTTTGGTTTTGGAAGTCCCTTGCATTAGAGATTAAGTTGTCTTCTCCAAATTCGTGCTTTGCAAACCTCAAGGTTTCCTTGTTAATGCACTTATTTGCAGAAGCTTTCTAGCATAATACAAGGGTTTGGTTTTTTTTAATGGCAACTTGCTTGTGTTGCTCTTACTCTGTTTTATTGTGGTCTAAATCACAAACTGCACACATTTAAAATGATACATCCAAAACCATATATCTTAAAAAGCATTTGCTAAAACAGGACCATAGAATTGCTTGCATTGGAGACATGAACCTTGAGGTCCCTTTTATTCTCCTGTGATTCTGTTTCAGCAGATATTTAATTGTCAGTGATGATTTTAGATATTTGTCATTTGTTCAATTTGTGCTTTTCCAAACGGTGATGTTGCTTCTTTAAAGTTTGTAGCCATTTGTCCAATTTGTAATTTTCGAAAGTGGGATTTTTAAATCTTAAGTTTTTAGTCATTTGTGCAATTTGTGATTTCCAAACTGTGATGTTAAGTCTTTCTAGTTCCTAGATTTTAACTCTCTGTATGTATCTTTAAGCTGCTCTGAGCTCATATGAGGAAGAGCACATTTCAAAAGTCAAATAATTTTGCATTTTGGATCTTGCATTTTGCATGCACTCAGCATTTTTCCTGAAGAACATGCTGGCAATAACAGCAACAAGAAGAAGAAGAAGAAGAATGTTTACAAGCTGTGTCCTTTTCTAGGTCATGCTGGAAGAAACAGTTCGGGAAGATTGCATGCTCTGAACTCGGAGAATGTTCCTCCTTCGGCTTGCAGTGCAGAAGACAAGATGCTCATGAATCACCCAGCCATGTCCTTCAACTTGGTAAGAGCCTGTCCAGTTCTCTTCTTTGCAAAAAAGGACCCAGCAGTTTTTGTACCAAAAGAGAGAGCTGTTTAGAGGGAGGTTGTGGGGTTTTATTGGGAGAAGACGTTTTGGAGTGGCATCATGCAAAAGAGACATTGCTTTATTGGAGGACTAAGCTTAGGGTCGCCAGAAGGCTGAGAGAGTGGCACAGTGATTTGAACACTGGAGTATGACCCTGGAGACCAGGGTTTGAATCCCGTCTCGGTCACAGCAACCCACTGGGTGATCTCTGCAAACCCTCTCTGAAGAAACCTGCCCAGAAAACCCCATGATAGCTTTGCTTTTTGTTGCTATCATGGGGTTTTCGTGGCCAGTTTCTTCAGAGGTTGAGAGAGTGTGACTTGCCTAAAGTCACCGAGTGGGTTTCTATGGCCGAGCTGGGATTCGAATCCTGGTCTCCAAAGTCATAGTCGCCAGAAGCTGGAAATGACTCGAAGGCACACAACAACAACAACAAAGTCAGAGCCTGGATTGCTAGCTAAGTTTGTTGTCGCTTTTTCCATTTGACTGCCAATAGATGGCAGAGTTCATCAACAAAAGCCAGCGCTGCATAATATGTTTGAGAGTTTAGATCAGGGTTCGAATCATTGGGCAAGTCACATTGTCTCAGCCTCAGGAGAAAGCAATGGCAAACCTCCTCTGAACAAACCTTGCCAAGAAAACCCCATGAAAGGTTGGCTTTAGGGCTGCCATAAGTTAGAAACAGCTTGAAGGCACACAACAACAGCAACAACAGGCCCAATATCCACATGATTTTACTCTTATCCCCTGTCCAGGACCCAGAATCCCCTTCCTGTGGATGCTGGACAGCATAGTTTTGAAAACCTCTAGGAGCTGGCAAGAGCAAGTTCCCTTTTCTTTTCCTTCTTTTGAATGACAGCATCCAGAATGCTTACCCAGACAGTGGACCCTGGGCATTGCAGTCCCTTCCCTCTCCCAAAATGCACTTTCTTCTAGCTCAGGCTTTCTTTTTTCTCTCTCATTGCAAAAAACAAAAGCAAGCCCAAACAACCAGCAGGGCTGGATGATGGGTGCCATAGTTCGAAAAAAGGATGTGTATGGATGATGGGCTCTGAAGTCTGAAAAAGGGGGTATGTTGGTGATGGGATCTCAGTTGGAAGAAAGGGGCTGTGGATGATGGATGCTGCTGCCTTGGTTTGAAAGAATCCTGGGCATCTCAGCCTCAGAACGTTGGAGAACCTGGAGAAGATGCTGGCCAATCAGAGGCCGCCTCCGCCCTCCTCGGCTTCCGATTGGCTGCGACGCACCGCGGCTAGACAATAAAAGGGAGAACCGGCGGCTCTGCTTCTGCATTCGCTTTGTGCAGCTGCAGCGCGATCGTACCGGATAAAAAGAAGGCAAAACCTCGGAGGTGCCGCCGCCGCCTTGTTCCTTTCTTGTGAACCTGGGAAACGACGACCTTGCAAGGTAGGCGATTGCTTGGTTCATCTCCCCACTTTGGTTTTGCTCCTGAGCAATTATTACTAATATTATTAATTAATTAATTATACTTTTATTCCTCTTTTCTCCTGATATAGGCTGCTAACAGGAAATTTAAAACAGTACTGTACAAGTTAAAAACCAATACCAAAGCATTAAAATGTTGGTATAAAAAACCCCATTAAACCATTTTAATAAGCTCAAAATAAAAAAAAATAACAGCCTCGTCTTCTTGGCTTCTCCCTGTATATAGGGTTTTTGGGGGTAACTGGTGTTTAGGAGGGGCTCTTTGTACCAATTCCAAGATATATAGCTGTGTTAGTCTTTAGAAGTGGTATGTAGAGAGATCTGTAG
>NW_024803200.1:9572-11365 GCF_019175285.1 Sceloporus undulatus | reverse complement strand
TACACACATTGCCCACACAAAGAACTCACTGGCGCACTGTGTGTCTGGGTCTGGAATCTCACTTCCACCTTCTGGGAAGACAATGCTGCCAGAGACTGAATTTGGGACTTCATTCCTGCAAAGCATGGGCTCACTCTCTCAGCTACAGCCCTTCCACACAATCCTAGACTAAAACATTTAAACAAAGGTCCTCTTTCAACTCCAGGAATAAAGGCCTACTTTCAGTAGAAAGACCCTGATTCTTGCAGCCCCAGAAAGGCCTCTTCTGCAGTCCTTTATGACCGGAGCTTCTCTGGGTCAGAGGCCGTCTCCTCAGCCGTAGAGAAGGGTTGCTCTGAGTGCGAAGGAGGAGGAGGTCCACAGGGCTGAGGGAGGGAAGGCAATGAGCAAAGGTCAATGCCAATGGCCATAGAGGGCAGAAGGTGACAATGCCTAGGAAACTACTCCTCTGAGTCACAGCCATAGTAACTCCTGGTAGTAAATAGTCCAGGGGCTGAGGGGGTCTCCTTTCCAAAATGTGGGGGGTAGGACCAGTTCCCATGGGACTGTGGCCCCATGACCTCTGAGCAAATCTATGGGAGACGCTGCCTCAAAGAGCATTGGAGGAGTCTCTGGCTGGATGGCCATCTCTTCGGAGGACTTGGAGGGCAGAATGGGGCTGACTGTTTGGCCCTTGGGGCTCCCTTCCAGCTCTAGGAGCCTATGAAGCCTACCTTACAAGGCTGTTGTGGGAGTTAATCACAAGACAATTACTACACAAGAATGGCCACCTTTTAGCAGCTTACAATAAAAATACCCATACAATTCAATAGCAACATCTTTCATTATCTCCAAAACCCTTCCTAACCCTCCCATCCAGAATAAAATACCATTAAATTACTGGACAGTTATTAAAAACAGGGATAGTAGCCAAAGCCCAAGGTTTGTGAATAATAATAATAATAATAATAAGGCTTGTATTAAAACTCTCCTCCCCATTTCTGATCCCATGTTCCCCAGAAGGAGCACAACTGTATGAGACACACAAAAGACCCACAAAGGGACACACGTCCTTCCTTTTGGCCCAAGGAGCCTGGCTTCCTTCTCGCTCTGGAGCCTCAGGAGAGAAAGAGAGGCCTCTGTTCAACGGAGGCCTCAGAGAAGGTTCCGGAACATTATTCCCCACAGTCACAAGCAGCACAAAATGGCTGCCAGAACAGAGGCAGGGACTGGGATTCCAGCCAATCAGGGCCAGGGATGGTGAGAGGGACTGGGATTCCAGCCAATCAGGGCTAGGGATGGTGAGAGGGACTGGGATTTCAGCCAATCAGGGCCAGGGATGGTGGGTGGGACTGGGATTCCAGCCAATGGCAGCCCTCAGAGTGTCCTCAGGAGGCGATGAAGTGTAAAATACATATCATAAAACCTTCACAAAGTATAAACATTCCAATTACAGAAATCTCAGGGCAGTTATGCTGTTATGACCGGAAGTAAACATATACACAATTATAATTCCATATACATGCTGATCTTGACCAGAACGTGGGAGGTGTATACATCCAGACTAATATGGCTATGTCTTTGAATTATATTTATAGGAGCTTTTATTTGGTCCTGTCCTCCATATTGAGGTGCCCTGTCCTCCTTTTATGACATCTGCTCACCCTGCCCTTCATGTGCTCATTCACCACTTACTTTCAGCAGTTGAGATAAAGTGCGCATTATCACTTCCAAGGACCTGGTATTTCCCCCTAATTCTGGACTGATCCTCCCTGGTTTCATTTATGGCTATGCAGATTCACTTTTGTCTTCTT
>NW_024803200.1:0-9547 GCF_019175285.1 Sceloporus undulatus | reverse complement strand
TGCTTCTTTGTCGTCGTCTGTCATAGAATACTGCTCAACTTTTTTTTTTTTTTTTTTTGTATGGCAACCCAAAGGCAGGGTGACCAGATGTCCTCCCCACGGACCAGGGCTGCAAAATGCAAGACATTCAAGAAAACATGTAGGGCATACCCAAATAAAAGCTCAAAACGTCATAATGGTCAACTGTGCTTCTTAGTCATGCCTATAAATGGAGGTGTTTTGAAATTCCTCCTGGACAGAAGAAGTTGGAATGTAGGACCTGTCTGTGAAGGAGGAGGCCTGGTCACCTGGCCTTCAAGTGTTTTAACTTTGGGCTACCCTAAGGTGAACCCTGGCAAGTTTCTGCCACTTGCCATCCTCTGAGGCAGAGGAGCCACTGCCCAAGGTCACCCAGGGATTTGAAACTCTCCAAACCCACTACACCACCCTGTCCCAGAGTGAATACAACTCTTTCGAGCGCTGGAACGAGGGTGGGTTGTGCCTGTAAGCTATCCTGTTTAAGCATTCACTTGAAGTTATAATACACACACACACACACACACACACACCACAGAGGTGCATCCATGTGCATTCAATTACCCCATATTCTCATCTGTTGTTGTCCATTGTTCTGCTTCTTGTTCCAGGTGATGCTGGAGAAGACCCTGCCTCACAACAGAACCAGAGGCTGCAGGCGATGAGAGAGGGACTCTTGCCCAATGCATCGACTCCCTGGAGGGCCAGCACCAGAGACCTTCACAAAGGCCCCATTCCCACTCCACATTTGCCCTGGACAGAAACTGGGCAGATCCGGTGCCCCAATCGAATCTCCCCGAAACAAGTTCCTACTACCCTTTACCTCATCGGGGAATCTACCCCCTGAACTTGATCCGACTTGACCGGGGCTGAGTTATATTTGCCGGCAGCAGGGAAGAGGCCGGTTGTTTCAAAAAGAAAGGGCCAATAGTCCGCTTTCAGAAAAAACCGCTAAGGGGGATTTGCCCTGGATCTCTGTGCAACGCTGATCCTGACAAGTTGTGTAAAATCGCGCAAGTGTGAACATCCAACTTTTAACCGGTTTGGGAACCGGGTAAAAGTAGTCTGAAGGCCCCTACATTTAAGGGTGAAGGGAGCAAGAAAAACAAACAAGCAAAGTCTAAACACCCTTGACCATTGCAGCGTTGGACGTGTCCCACCCTCAAATGTCAATGGCTCACACTGCAGCAAAGGCCAGGAGCAGACACCGGAATGTGGCTAACAACTGGGTTGGCCTCCCCACAACAATGATGTGGATATCTCCGTGGTACTTACAAAGTGTGGATACACGTGAGAGCCCAGAGTAGTATTGAAAGTCCCTACAAATATCAACCCAACTATGAACTAATTTAACGGAGTGTCACCTTTTCTTCAAATGTTTTTAGACAACCCATTCCATTTCTAAATCATTCCTTTGATTTCCTCTTAGTAAGGCAGATACTATCCCATATTTCTAGCTTCATATATCTTAATCAACCAATCTTCGACTAGAAGGAGTAATGTAGATTTCCAAACCTGAGCAAATAAGATCCCTGCACCATGGAGACCAATATATAAAATACTTCTATTGTATTTTACTGACTTTATGTGTGTGTCATGTTTAGTAAAATGAATGCGTTCAAAGGGAACATTTATATCCAGAATGTTTGGGATGGTTCCATGAATCCTTTGCAGGAATACTTTAGCTTCATGCATGTCCACAATATGAAAGAAGCTTCCCTCGGGGTTCCCGCCCATTTCCAGCACTTAGTATTGCCAGCTTGTATATCTGGTGGGGTTTTGGGGGGGGGGGTTAGGTACCACCTCTATAACATTTTGATGTAATTTCCTTTATAGTTTTGGCAAAGAGTGAATTATTTGTTCCTTTCCATGATTTTCCCCATTCCTCTATAGCTATAGTTTTAGTATATCACACCCCATCTTACCATGCTGTGTTTAATAATTTCATCTTCTAGATCTCTTTCTTTGAATAAGTTTATAATATTGGATATGTGTTTACCTTCTTTGTCCATCATATTGATCTATTTCATTGTATCCATCGTTAACCCAGCGAGCTTATTGATCTGCCTTAAAACGATTGTTTATTGGCTGTATACATAGCCAATCCTTCATGTTTCCTTTTTCTTAAAGTTCTTCCCTAGATTTCATACTGTATTTTCCTTCTGGTGTTTTGTTTATAAATCTCCACTATCTTAGCCATGGAGTCTGTTGTCCTTGTTCAATTGAATACGGCTTCTGGCAATGACACCCAAAATTTATGGTCTCCTTTCTATACCCTGCTTTAAGCATGATCTTCTTATAATATGATGGTAGTGTTTGGTTTGTATACCACAATATGCATGTATACCAAGATTCAGGTTAGCTTTTTCTATATTCACTAAAGTCTTGTTTCTACATTTGACCACTTCTTCTAACCACTTTGAGAAAGTTGCATAATAATAATACAGCTTAAAAGTTTTGGTAAGTTACATCCCCCTTGAAGCAAGATCATTATTAGGCAACCATGACAGTTTCAACTCCGTATCCCATCCTGAAGCCAGTTTGAAATGGGTCCAGATAATCGTTTCATCCAAGACGCTTGGAGATGAAGAGCAACTGCCCTCTCAATCCTATTGTTTAGAAATGGAGATGGGAGACCGTTCTGTAATGTTCACTCTCCAAGGTCTAGGGAGGGCTTTTTCAGAAGCCGTTAAACACCGCTTCTTTTAAGCATGATGAAAATAGTCCTAACTAAGAGATGCATCTATGATATATATCACCTAAGATATATGAAGGGCAAGGGTCGAGCGAGGGCAAGCTCTCTTCACACTTCCAAGGGTTGTCCACATCCTCAGTACTCAGATCAAAAGATCCAGTATGATCTTACTCATGGACACCTCACTTACAGCCTCTGCAATAATGCTGACGTCCAATTTGGCTCTTGTCTGAGAGATATTATCCTGTGAACTAGCCATTTAAAGCATCATGTGAGCTGTGGAAGGCTCTAATAATGGGTTCGGGATGAAGAGCCTGCAACCAGTCCCAGATTTCCCCCACCCCCAACTCCGCAGTCCTTTTATGTCTCTCTTTCCCTTGGCACTTTCTCACTCCTTCAGTTCCTTCCTTCCTCTTCAAGTGGGTCCAAGGCCCTTTCGCATGTTCCCGGACTCGGCGGAGGGCATTATTTCTGAGCTGGGGTCTATCTGCTGATCCTCCTCTCTTAGGGTTGTTGTGAAGGGAAACGTATGTAAATGGGGAGTGCCTAATTGTGGATCCTGTGGGCCTTTAAGTCTAGTTCCCAGGTTGCCAGGGGTGTCAGGTCCTCCAGGAGGGGCTGGCGGGGTCCCTCCATCTCCCTCCCTTGGCTTTGTCCTAAAGTTGGTTCCTTCTGCCCCCTAGACAGAGGCCCTCCCTCAGATCCCAGAGAAAAACACTCCCCCACGAATCATGTTGTTTCACATGCTATTGAACCTATGTTGTGTAATGTTCTTTATTTGGCACAAAATTCTTCCCCATAAGGCATCAAAGAGGGAAGGTCTCTCCTCTGCCCCACTTCCAGGAGGAGGAGGTTTCGCAACGACCTTTTTACCTTTGGATCCCCTCCCCTCCCTGGCCCTGCCTCTCTCCAAGGTTCCCCCTGCCTCTTTTCTCATAAAGACCCTCCAGTACCTGGGCCCCAAGGAAATCCCCAGGAGGGGCAGGGAATGAAAGAGAGAGAGGAGGCCTGGCAGGCACCTGCCGTTCTGACTTGAGATTTCCTTACAATAACTCAACCCACAGAAGACCCCTCCCAGCCATTCCCCAAATGACACGAAGAGCTCTCCCCACTTCCTCCCTCACAAGCAGGCTGGGAGGCCCGCGGCTTCAAGGGGCTGAGAGTGTGCATGCGCAGATGCCCCAAAGCCCCTTCTGAGAATGCGCACGATCGTAAGGCCCTGTGCTGCTCGCTTATCCGCTGCGGCCTTTGGAAGAAGGGAAGGACTACTGGCCTTTTTCCTTCCTTCAGAAAGGAGCCCAACCCTGCGGAGCTGGACTCAGGACGGAAAGGTGGGAAGATTCGCTTTGTACAATATCTATGTCTCTCTGAGTGTATATGTGCGGTGTGTGGACCTTCATGTTTTTATGGCAGGGAATGGAGCTGAGGACTGAAGAGAGTGGAAAGGGTCAGTTTGGGCACAATCAGAACTTCTGCTGCAACAAAGAGTCCCAAGTGTGTTGAAACAGCAAAGAAACTTTATTGAGAACACATAGAATATTCAATGTTTAAGCCAGAAGCCCACTCCAATCCAACAATACATAAAAACCCCAAATCCAAAAATCCCACCTCTTCTAAACCTAGCCCCCTCCTCCCCTTCCCACAATTCTATGCTCCACAGGCAACACAGCCCCCTTGCCATTCCCAGAAACTATTTTTCTGTTAATACCTGGCTCCACTACGTCTTTAGCCAACATCTCACACCTTGCAAAAGCATCATTCCTATAACCTTTCAACCAGCTGCCAACAAATCCTACCCCTCTATCTAGCAAACATATTCCACACACCCATAGTCCCCACTCAAATTATAACTAAAAGCAAAAGTTATACTAATAGCAATTCAAAAGCTCAACAAAATATAACTGAAAAACATGCAGAGACATTGACACACAAAAATCACAAGGGTCTTTTTCTCACCACCAGGATTTAAAATATTATTTGTATGGCTTCTGATAAATCTATTGTACTTGATTTCTGTGATTTGTATGGTTCTCTCCTGTGTGGACTCTCTGAGATCTAAGGTATGACCTCCGAGAAAAAACATTTCCTGCAGTGTGCATTGTATGGCTTCTCTCCTGTGTGGACTCCTGATGTGTCTACGTATTGACTTCTGAAGAAAAACCTTTCCCACAAGCTGGCATTTTATGGCTTCTCTCCTGTGTGGACTCTCGATGTATCATAGGATGACCTCCGAGAGAAAAACATTTCCGCAATGCTGGCATTGTTGGCTCTCTCCGTGTGGACTCTCTGATGTCTCACTAGTTTGACTGTCACGAAAAACATTTCCCACAATGCTGGCATTTGTATGGCTTCTCTCCCTGTGTGGCCTCTCGAGTATCACTAGGTTGATTTCAATGAAAAACACATTTCCCACAATGCTGGCATTTGTATGCTTCTCTCCTGTGTGGACTCTCTGATGACATTCACAGACTCGACTTACGAGAAAACACATTTCCCACAATGCTGGCATTGTATGGCTTCTCTCCTGTGTGGGACTCTCTGATGTTCACTAGTTGTTCATGAAAAACATTCCCCATGCTGGCATTGTAGGCCTTCCTCTGTGTGACTCTCTGAGAATCACAGGATGACCTTTGAAGAAACATTCCCCAATGCTGGCATTTGTATGGCTTCTCTCCGTGTGGACTCTGAGTGTCACAGGTTTGACTTCAAAGAAAAACATTCCCCAATGTCTGGCATTTGTAGGCTTCTCTCCGTGTGGATCTCTGATGCATCACTAGGGATGCCGAGAAAAACATTTCCGCCATGCTGGCCTTTGTATGGCTCTCTCCGTGTGGACTCTCTGATGCCTGACAAACTCTTCGTAAAGAGGACAATAACAGACAAGACTGAATTCGCAGTGTTAAGAGATGGAAATGTTACCCCACAGATTAGCCCCACGTCACCCCTCCCTAATTGAGATTAAATTAATAAAGTTGGTGTGAGTGACCGAGCAGAACCCTGTTCTGGATGCCCCAAATACATATAATGATGTATCCTTACCTCATAGCAGCTAACCATAAAGAATCGAAGCGGCAACTGCCATGAGGACTCAGTAGAAGCAGATAGCAGGAGTTGAAAATATTCATTAACATATATGTAAAACAATTTAATTGAAAAGTGACATCATTCTGTGAGGCTGCCCTAGAGTTGAGTCAGAGCCCAAGCATGATGCAAGCTAACGCAGCGATGCTCATGCGTGTGGCACCAGGAGAGACTCTGGAGTTCTTGTGCTTCCGGGCCTGGTATAGTTGGGATGAATCCCGAGGTCACTGTTGCCTCACTCTCTCCTTTGAGCTAAGATAAAATCCCCTAAAAGCATAGCACTGTGGTGTCCTCCCCAGACTCCAGCATTCAAGGACAAGGGCCTCTGGAATCAACCACGAGTAAGCAACTCAGGTTGAAAAGGAAACATGAGAGAATAAGGAATTTTTGTTGATCACCCCCCCCCCCCCTCCCCCCCCCTTCCTCTCTTCATAGACATGCTCCAATGATTCAAATGGAACCCTTAATATGTATGAAAACAAGGGCCTGATTTCAAGTTCAGTTCTTAAGTTCAGTGCTCTACATGGGGCGAACCTTTGTACCAAGTTCGGAGCTTCAGTTAGTTCCAAACGAGGCAGACAGATTGGTCACCGGAACATTTAGGTCAGACCATAACACCCAGTTCTAAAATCTCTACATTGGCTGACAAGCTTCTGGGCGCAAACAAAGTGTTGGTTATTACCTTTTAAACCCTACACTGGCTGGGCCTTTCCTACACAATCCACGCCTCAATCTCAGAACATCTGGGAATATTATTAGATTACCCAAAGGTCAGGCTAAGAACAATTTCCCACAGAGCGTAAAGCCACGGTTATGGACACAACTTGCCAGAGGAGATCCGTCTTATCGCCACCTCTGGCTGCTTTCAAGAAAGCACTTAAGACGGATCCCTTCCGCAGCCGCCTACCCACCCAACCTCTTGTAAAGAACTTAAGGAAAAATCCCACTTCTGATCACATGTGCATTTAAAACAATGTTTTCATTGTCCCCGAATTGAGTTTAAGTGACTTGTTGTTTTACTGTGTGTAAACTGGATGCTATTGTTGTTTGTGGTTATTTTATGGTTGTATAACCACCTCGATCCCCCTGGGAGAGGCAGGTAAATACAAATAAAACTTATTATTCTTTTATTATTATTATTATATTACTCATTAAATCTGTCAGGTGGTGCTGCCTCCAAACCCCAACGGCCCCTCTCCCGCGCCCTTCCCAAGGTCTCTTCCTGTTCGCACAGAGCTAGGCAATCCTGGCTTTGCTCCTGCCTTCCCCCTCCTGGCTCCCATAGGCCTAGATCATAGAGATGGAAGAAACCACACGGGCCATCCAGTCCAACCCCATTCTGCCATGCAGGAATCAACGCATCCCCGACGATGGCATCCAGCCTCTGTTTGAAGACCTCTAAGGAAGGAGACTCCACCAAAATCTCCGAGGGAGTGTTCCACTGTCAGACAGACCTTACCATAAGGAAGTTCCTCTAATGTTTAGGTGGAATCTCTTTTCCTGCAGTTGCATCCATTGGTCCTGTTTAGTATCTGGGCAGCAGAAAACAAGCTTGCCCCCCTATCAATGACATCCCTCAAATATTTAACCAGGTCTATCATATCACCTTTAACCTCTCTTTCTCCAGGCTATAACACATCCCCGATCCCTAAGGCATTCGTTCATAGGGCATGGTTTCCAGACTCTTCACCATTTTAATTGCTTTCCTTTGGCACACTCCAGTTTCTACACATCTTTTTGAATGGTGCCGGTATGCCAAGATGGGGCCTGACCAAGCAAGAATAGAGTGGCACTATTACTTCCCTTGATCTAACACTATACTTCTATTGATGCATCCTAAACATCCATGGCCTTGTTAGCTGCTGCATTGCACTGTTGACTCATGTTCAACTGTGGTCTACTTGGACTCCTAGATCCCTTTTACACTAGTTTCATTCAGCCAGGGTCCCCCATCCTATATCTGTGCATTTCAACTCCCACCCCCCAGCTTGATTCCCTTCCCTTTCTCCCTCCGCTCTCCAACCTTTCTTCTTCCCATCTGCACTGCTTTCAGCATCTCTTTCCTGCCTTTCTATTTTCACATTTGCTCCTCTCTACAGACACACACCCATTTATGTGATGCATAAAAGAGACACTTTGAGGCCATTTGTGTAGAAAGGCAAGATAATCAATACACAATAACTTATGGGAAAGGCAGAGCTAGGGGGCTGGGGACTGGACTCCAATTTTGGTGAGGGTCAAGCGCACATGAAGCAGCCTTTAAAACAGTCTTAAGATATCTCTAAGACAGGGATGGGCTACTGTTGGGATTGGGGGGCATCACATTGCCCCCCAGGGGATCTCAGGGGCAGCCACCCCATTGTAGGCCTATACATGGAATAACGTTTTGCCCTCAGTATTCCATTGCATCCCTTGGGGGAAGTGGGGCCATTTTGACACTGTTGGGCCTTCCTGAGGTTTATTGAGAAACTCAGGCAGAAGACTCCTTTAACACAGCTAAGCAGTCTCTGAAGCGTCTAAACCTTTTCCCTTCACCGTTAATTACCTTCACACTCCTCCCTTTCCTCCCCCTTCAGGCCCTAAACAACCTGGCTGCCAAGGTACCTCTTGCCTTCTTCCACCATTCACAGACCCTCCCCCTTGGGCATGTCTGCTGCCCAAAGCTCACAAACCAGTCAGTTACAAAGCCTCCACAATTGGCTACTTTCCCAAGAGGTCTAGGCTACACCTACAAAACTATTAAAAATACTAGCATGTAAAGTACAAAACAATTCCCCCTAAACCCAATACCATCCGAGGTGAACCACAGACGAAGCTGGATTCTGACAATGGCAGTTAATAGAGGGGTATTAGATCTTATAAATGGAGAGCAATAGTGCCTCACTAAAACACAAATTCAACATTTCTACCAGATTTTGCTATAACAATTAAACGCAGTTTAAGGGATCTAGGGATCCTAGTAGATCACAAGTTCAACACATGGGAAAGAGATGTGATGCAGCAGCTAAAAAAAGGCCAAGTGATTCTAGGCTGCATCAATACGAGATAGTTTCTAGAGCAAGGAAGTAATAGTGCACATATATTCAGCTTTGGTTCCGATCTCACTTGGAATAATCCTGTGTCCGTTAGACATTTCCGGGAATTATCTTCCAGGCTTGTTGGCAACACTGCCAGCCAATGGCAGCCCCTCAGAGTGTCCTCAGGAGGCGATCAAGTGTAAAATACATATCATAAAAACTTCACAAAGTATAAACATTCCAATTAAAGTAATCTCAGGGCAGTTATGCTCTTATGACTGGAAGTAAACATATACACAATTATAATTCCATATACATGCTGATGTTGACCAGAACGTGGGAGGTGTATATATCCAGACTAATATGGCTATGTCTTTGAATTATATTTATAGGAGCTTTTATTTGGTCCTGTCCTCCATATTGAGGTGCCCTGTCCTCCTTTTATGACATCTGCTCACCCTGCCCTTCATGTGCTCATTCACCACTTACTTTCAGCAGTTGGGATAAAGTGTGCATTATCACTTCCAATGACCTGGTATTTCCCCCTTATTCTGGACTGACCCTCCCTGGTTTCATTTATGGCTATGCAGATTGTTGCTTGTCTTCAAGATACTGCTACTTATGGCAACCCAAAGGCAGGGTGACCAGATGTCCTCACAGGACAAGGTGCTGCAAAAGGCAAGACATTCAAGAAAAATGTAAGCTCAAAACGTTCATATATGTGTCAATTCGTGCTTCT
>NW_024803199.1:0-11381 GCF_019175285.1 Sceloporus undulatus | reverse complement strand
TGGTCAGTTTGCAGAGACAGCTGCCTTAAGAAACCAACTACAGAGTAAGGCCTACCCCAATCACATTTTGAGAAACAGAAAAACAGAGAAAAGCTTCAGCCCCTGAGCCAGAAGACTCCTGAAGAGGAACTGGAAAGCCTGCACCCCGAACTGTGGAGACAGCTAAGTCCCCCAAAGGAGGAAGGAATAGTTTTATTGTCCAGCAGATGGCAATGCAGACAGTGCAGTGGGACAGCCCCATGGCAGGGCTTCTGCGCCCCTCTTAGTATGTCAGCCACTGAGAAAATATTCCTCAGTGGTGTGAGAAAAGCAACCGGGGACCTCAGACAAGGAGCAGGGATGCTAACCACGAAGGCAAGAGGTGAAATGCCAACTGGCAGGCAGATTCACAGGCAGATTCTCAGCAAGCAAGAAGCTTGTAAAGGAAAATGGTGATAATAACAGTACAGTGGTACCTCGGGATACGAAATACCCAGGTTACGAATTTTTCGGGATACGAAAAAATCCCATAGGGATTTATTTTTTTCGGGTTACGAAAGTTTTTTCGGGTTACGAAAAAACTCCGGTGCTGTTTTAAATGGAGCCGCGGCAGAGCCGCGGCTTTTTTCCCCATTAGCGCCTATGGCAATTCGGGTTACGAAGGTTTTTCGGGTTACGAAATTAGCCGCGGAACGAATTAATTTCGTAACCCGAGTTACCACTGTAATTGGGAGGGGGGAGGAGACGCCGGCAGCAGTAGTGGCTCAGCTGCACATCTCTCTGTGCATGTTTTTGCTCCTGTTGCTTTACAGCTTATTACATCTAACTGTTCCAAAGCCAGGCAGTGTGAGAGTTTTAGTCTCAAAGACCAACCCCTGAAATACCAAACCTCACACATTTCGTGACCAGCAGAGATCGATCCAACGCCCACCCACATGGGCACAGGCACATAACCATCCCATCTCTCCCCAAACCTCACTACACGACAACTCAGTCTGCAGCAGACTATCAAGTAGAACAACTTGAGGCTCCAGCAGACACCTGGATGCCACAAACAAGTACTCGGCCCAGCCAAAGCTGGGAGCCCTGTGCCCTCCTAAGGTTGCCAGTCTTCAACTCCCCAACACTCTCCCCCATGGGGCCTGCTGGCTGGAGAGCTCCTGTTGGGACCTACAACTGTTGAGTCTCAGTCCTGGGAAAAGAGCGGGATATAAATAAATAAATAAATAAATCCCCACTCCCGGCTGATGCAAACTACAGCTTGCCTCAAAACTAAACAACTTTTACAGCTGCTCCTCTGACTTCAAAGTCAGAGGCGCCTACAGACAGATGTCCTGAGCAGCCAAAGCAAGGAAAGCACCACAGAGAAACAAATGTAAACTCTTATTTGCCTGCAACTTGGAGGCTGAGGAGCAATACATGTTCTAAGGCAGGTGGGATCCACACAGCTCCCCAAAGGTTGTGGAAGTGCAAGTCCCTGCATTCCTGCCCCTCACTTCTGCTGGCTGGGGGACTGCTGGGGGCTGCAGTCCAACACCTCCTGGAGATTCCCGCACTTGTGCTCAGGCGGCCTTAGGGGCAGATGGCAGAGCGCTCCCTCCCTCTGCAGGGCTGCTGGGACCACGAGGGCTGGACAAGCTTGGAGGTTCTCTTCATGGGGAAGTACATCTTAAAGCTCAGCCCAAATCCGCTTCCACCCCTTGTCTGTGGCCCAGCTATGGCTGCTTTTTCTTCAGGTCAGCCCTTCAACAACCAGAGTCTCCCCTCCTTTCTCCAGGAAGAAGATGCTCATGTCTTTCTCCTGTTCCTGGGTTCCGTGCACATACACCTCCTCTGACCAGGATCTCATATACTAACAACCCTTTTAAAATGGGCTTCCCAGGATTGGATGAAGGACTTTGGAGGCAGCCTGGCCAGTAGAGAATCAACGGCAGCCACCCTGGAGCACCCCTGAGGGCTAGAGGGTGCAGAGCCACCTCACAGTGCCCAGGTCTGTTGGGAACAGGCCAGGGGGGTTTCCCTTCCCCAGCAGGCTGGGTGGGGGGCAAAATCACTCCCCTCTTCCATAGCCCAGAACACTGTTACAGAAGTCCTTCCGGCCTGTCCCAACCCTATTCACTCAGCACTTGTTATCAAGCCCCCACCCCCTGCTTGGCTACCGTGGCATGAGCCTCTCTTGAACCTGTTTCTGAGCCTACCTGCACCACCAACCCTGGTGAAGGTATCCAATTGCCCCCTTCTTATCACAGGTGCCCAAAGAAAAAAGGGCAAGGGATGGGGCACAGAGGGAGTGGGTGAGAGATGTTGGGTTTTGGGACCATGTGTTGCCTTTGCTCTTATAGGAAGGACCACTGGCTACAGATCAGCTGTCCCTCACAAGGACTAGGCATAACACCCTCTCTGCTCTCCCTCCCAGGCCATCAGGAGGGCAGAGGGTGGCTCTGCCACAAGAGGTGATGGGTCTGTGCCCACTGTTTGGTGCTGGTGTAGGCGAGTGGCGCTGCTCTAACCACAGGGAAAGGAAGTGGCAGGGTTGGGTGTGGCTCCTCACAGATGGTCCCACAGTCAGTAATGCAACCCAGGAGGCGCATGGAGCGGTCTCGCAATCACTGACACCCACACAGAAACTTCCTTTGCTTAGAAGCAAAAAAATAAAAATAAAAATCTTTCTCTCTTTTGATGCTCAAAACCTTTTACCTAGAAGCCAGTTGGTAGTAAGAGCCAGGCAGATCCCTTATCAGCAAAAACAAAGCAAGAACAACCAAATACACACTCTGCTACATGCACTACTAATAATTCATTTGAACACACACACACAGTGGCACACACTTTAGCCACCTCAGTTGAGGAAGAGAGCCCAATGGCAGACAACTAGCCAAGGCTGCTCCAGGTGGCTACCAATCTTGGGGTTGAGGAAAGAAATGCCACTGCTCTGGACTCAAAACTTGCCCCCCTCAAGCACTTTTAGATACAGGATGGATTAAAATGCCACTTTACTGCCGCTGCGGGAGGGGGAAATATTTGTAGCGGAGCAAAGCACAATATTTGGGGGGCACACTGTATTTGCGTCACATGACAGAGCGGGGAGACTCCATGCTTTGGGGCAGTGTGAGTGAGAACCCCAAGGCTCATCTGAAAAGGGAAGGGCAGTTCTGCTCAAGTGCAGACGCTTTGGTCAAGCCTCTTCACAGATTTCCACACCACCTCACATTATTCCCCACAGTTCCTCTAAGCATGGCTGCCCTGCCAGTGTAAAGCACAAAAGAGTGGGGAGGGAGGAGGGAGACTGGCATAGCCAAGGGTCTCCCCAAGAGAGGATGACTCACCACTGGTCGGCTTGGGCCTTGGGGGCATGTTCTTCTTTGGTGGGAGGGCAGGAGTGTCTGTTTGACTCTTGAAAGGGTCATCTGGGAACCCAGTTCCCCCAAAAGAGGAGGATGAGAATGGATCAGAGACTGGAGGCTGCAAAGAGAAAGACTTGCTGTCAGGGCGAGTACAAAAATGGCAAGGGAGAAAGGGAACATCAGCAAGCCAAGGGGGTCCATCAGGTAAGCAGGCTGAGTTTCTCTCCACCCAAATGAGAAAGGGCTCCAGCCTCTCTATCACATTTTGTTGTAAATGTCATCCTGCCATGTCAAATGGCCCTGGTGGTGGGAATCTAGGCCAATACACACCAGATCTGTGTTTCTTTGTTCCATATCGCTGCCTTTAGAAACCCAACAGAGACAGAGTCAAATACTTTTTGGGGACCAGTTATGGTTGGTTCTCAAAGGGTGTGAGTGCTCTGGGAGAACAAGGACATGCCGTCCTGCTAGTGCTGCAACTCTTGGAAGAACTGCTCCTACTCCTGGCAGAAGGGCACCCAGCCTCCTCGTAGACCCTTCAAACAGAGGGATAGACAATATCTTTACATATGCACGACAACCCTCTGAGGCAGGCTGAGCAGAAGGACAGGAGTAAGAATAGTCTGTTATTCTGAGCCCACCTGCAGGTTTCATCATTAGGAAGAGATCCACTAGCCCAGTGGTTCCCAACCTTCCTAAAGTCGCGACCCTTTAATACAGTTCCTCATGTTGTGGTGACCCAAACCCATGAAATTATTTTCATTGCTACTTCATAACGGTAATTAAATAGGTGTTTTCCAATGGTCTTAGGCGACCCCCATGAAAGGGTCATTTGACCCCCAAAGGGGTCCCGACCCACAGGTTGGGAACCACTGCGCTAGCCAGTCAGGTGAACAGGGCCAGGAGGGGGCCCAAGTGACACTTTAGCAAAACAACTGCTGCCACCACCTCTTTCTCCCCACTTTTTCTTATCACCATGAACATTCTTTCCAGAAAAGGCCAGGCATGACTGTTGTGCTCACTGCAGCACAGGGGAAAAACCCACCTTGGACATGCGACTGAAATCCGCAAAGCCTTCGCTGCCACCACTGCCCCCTCCGCCGCTGAAGGTGCTGCTGCCAAAGGCGTCCAGGGTACCAAAAAGATCTAAAAGCCAAAAGGCCACAGGGAAGAGACCTCTCACGGTATGTGCCAGGCAAGTCCACCTACAACACCAGGCTGTCCCTGGATCTCGCCTGCCCCAGAGACTGCCAGGGCTGCCACTTCCCTCCAAGTCAAGAGTGTCCCAAGATGCTTCATCCACCCCAAGCAGAGAATGCCCACCAATAAACCTAAACACTAGAACATCTTTAATAAAAAGAAATAGAAAAGGCCAATGTTGGATCGGGACTGGGGTCCAATCCTGTGCCAGGGCAGTCCTGGCTCTCACCTGGCACTTTGGACGAGGAGGCGCTTAAGGATGAGAAAGGATCGTCATTCTCAAAGAAGTTTGGCTAAAGAAGCAGAATAGAGAAAAGGTCATGCCCTGAGAGAGCATATGCCCTGAGAGAGACACTTCATGCTTCTTCCTGGAGATCAGCAACACTTCACGATGAGCCTGGATGGGGATGCCTTGGAAGCCCACCCAAAACCTCCTGAGGGCACAACTTCAGCTAGCAGCTCCCAGAACCCTCTGACTAGTATGGCTGCAATCATGCTGGTTGGGGGAAATAACAATCCCAGGCTCTGCCTACTCGGTTACTGACAGGGACCAGTCACAAGAGAGCCCATGTCACCTATCTGGCAACTAGGGCATTGCTTGTGGGCTCTTTTTTGAGCAATGGTTAAATTCTGGCCATTGCCTTGGGATCTATGCACACAGGTGTTTATTTATGTTGAAAAAGAATACTATGTCTCTCTATTTCAGTAGAAAAAAGAAGATATCCCCCTATCCACAGAGGGGAAGCATCTAGTGCCACTATTAAGACCAGATTTCACAGACTTCAACCCACATCTTTGAGTGGCATCAGTTACTCCAGCCATGGTGATGGTCTTTTGGGGAGGACTGGGATCAGAGTGTGGTGGGAGCAAGACACTTATCTAAAAGTTACTTCTTTGGGTGTAAGACTTTTCTAAGGATGATTTTTTTGTTACATGTGCAGCTGTGGTTAAAACCTGCATGTAAATATGAGTCATGTAACAAGCAACTATTACCCCTGTTCATACTTCTGCTTATGGGCTAGAATCAATGGAACCACTTGAATCCTCCCCTTCTACCTCTCCTGTTTGTACTCCTGTTAGTAGTCTGTAACCCCACTTCGATCCTTTGGGATAGGCGGGGAAACACAAATAAATTATTATTATTATTATTATTATTATTACTCATATCCTTTTCAATTAATGCTTTTGTGAGTTGCTTCAGATACAGCCCTTAGGAAGAAGACAGGAACCTAAATCCACTTGACGACAATGATGATGATATGTTTGATTTCATGAGGGGGAAGGTGTATTGATTGTCCTGCCACACACTCAGGAAATCTGCTAGTCTGAATAACAGGATTCTTAAACAAATTCAGAAATAAAATGATAAAACATGCCACCAAAACATCCCTTACTTTGGAAGGCAGTGTGGGGTTTTGCAAGAACGGATCTGAAGTAAACGGATCAGTCTTCTCGACCTTCTTAAAGAAATCTTCAGTCGCAGTAGCCCGGAATGGGTCACTTTCTTCAAAGGGATCTCCCCCAAATGGATCTGTCCAAAGAATGTTCAAGGCAGGAAGTTAATGGCAATGGATGGCAACAGTGTAGAGAGTGTGCAGCCAGAGTGATGCAAGGAAAATACACCATTTCTAGTGGAGCAGAAATAACGTAGCCCCCCAGCCCTCCTGGTTCCTGTGATAGCAAACATCAAATGACAATGTGGAGCTCAGAACAAAAAAGGGAGGCAAATGAAACACCGGCCTATTGTTCCAAGGGCCACTGTCATGTTCCTTATGGTAATTACTCTTGGTTAGTTTGTTAAAATCCACCCCTTGCACAGGCCTGCTGATAAGGAACCACTACAGATTTCATTATAAACCCCCCACACACACACACACGCATCTGCTTTGGGAAGGCATTTTAATAAAATTAAGAATGAACTTTGGGAAAAAAATCTCAGAGGAAAATATAATAAGTGATACAACAGAATCTATTCCTAAAAACAATAAATAAAACAATGACAAAAAAAACAAAAACAAAAAAAAACAACAAAATAATTATAAACTGTTCATTCATTACAAAAAAAACACAAACAGAGAAAAAAAATATGAACACTCCAAAAAACAGCCAATGAGTTGGGCAAACAATCCACCCACCCACCCACCCAGGGCACCAAAGTTTCTTTGGACCTTGGCAGAGAAAGTGCAGAGGTGGGGGCTCTTCCTCTCACCTGATGCTGCTGGGGGATGTTCTGCGAAAGGGTCATTCTGGAACGGGTCACCTGGTGAAGCCGAAAAAGGAAGGGGCTGAATTTCCCGGAGCTGCCCTACTGCTGCCCCACCCTAAGGACCCTCGGCTAGGCACCACTTACTGCCTTTGAAAGGGTCTTCAGCATGGAAAGGGTCTGGAGGAAGCTCCTGAGTACTTGGGCTGCTGAACAAGAGGGCCTTGTTCTTGAACGGGTCATCCTGCAATCAATAACAAAGAGAATCAGCAAGCCAAAGGCCCCCCCCAACACCCAAGTGTGACCCTCAAAGCCAAGCTAAGGGGTCAGTGGATGACACACGGGCAGCCTCCCTGGGTCACTTTCATCTCTAAGCCAGGAAAGAAAGAGGCCAGACATATTTGGTATTGTTTGGATGGAGACACTGTGGCCCTTCTTTTATTGTTGTTCTTGTGTGCCTTCAAGCTGTTTCCGACGTATGGTGACCCTATCACAGAGTTTCTTGGCCAGATTTGTTCAGAAGGAGTTTGCCTGAGAGTGTGACTTACCCAAGGTCACTCAGTGGGTTTCCATGGCCTAATGGGGATTTGAACCCTAATCTCCAGCGTCATAGTCCAGTGCTCAAAGCACTAAGCCACACTGCCTCACTGCTCTTCCTTCACACCCCCACTTCCCTCCTAATGTGTCTTGTGTTTTGACCTCCCCCTTTCAAGTCTGTTTTAAACTCAGGCGAGGCTGTTTTTCAGCTAGGAAGTAAACGGAAAGCTGACTTCTCCTTTACGTTCTGCCTCACCTGTACATAAAACAGACCAGGGAGGACACAAAACATGGAGGCATCAAAGTTTTACAATAAATACAGTGCGTATGTGTCTCTGTGTGTGCGCACACGCATGTATATATATGTGTAGTATGTATGTATAGGGGAATCGCAGACGGGGAGATGTAGCCCCAAAGATACCAGGGAAAGACAATGCTGTGAGAGGGTGGAAGTCTTGTTTCAATACCTCCCCAGATCTCCCAACCGACAGGGCCAGTGCTATGAGGCATAATGCAAAGAAACTCCAATGTTCTCCTGGGACATGGATGGGGACCCTTTTTTGTCTCCCACCCCAGCCATGGGTCCCAGGCTGCCCCTCACCAAAACTCCGAAGCCACCTTGGTCTTTTTGGAGGTTCCCTTCACTGACATCAGCCAGATTCGTCATGCTGCCACCCTGGTGAACTCCATTGGGTACCTCGTTGTACTGGTCAACACACCGGCTGGCTTCCAGGTGGCTCTCCTGAAGCCAGGAGAGTCTGCTCCTGGCCTGGGCAAAGAAGAGAGTGTGAGGGCACCGGCACTGGCACCCGGAACTGGCTTCACTCCCTTGCTAATGGCCAGATGTGTGTGTGTCTTCCTGCCTGCAAGGGAGGATGGAACTGAATAACAATACACTGTCTTCATTTTGGAGATCTTCACATATACATGTATACAGATATACCTTCACATCCCTTAAGAGTGATTAATAAAAAGTATTTTATCATTAACATAAAATCTTGGCTTCTCTTTTCTTTGGCTGTTGAAAACAGGAATGTGCAAGACTGAGGTTGGCCATGACTGCTGCAGCCCAAGGTGGCTAAGCACCAAGGTAGATGAGAAAGAAGTAAACTGGAACCATGTCATGTGCACATGGCTCCAGGAAGGGAAAACAAACCACAGACAGACAAATCTGACAAATGTGTTTGGGGTCCCAGAATTCATAGTTAATAATGTATACAGTATTTCTTACAGTGAATTTTGCCCTTTACCTTAAAATAGAAAAAAAATCACATACTGTAAGAGCAAGTTCTAGTATTAAAATTTGTTTCTGCATGTCTAAATACTCTAATGCATTGGTATTTGTCTGCATTTTTTATGTGTTTTTAATCTTGTTGTGAGTTACCATGAGCTCCCGTTTTAGAAGGAAGGTGAGATACAAGTCAAACCTCAGAGGAATCTTCCTCATCTGGGCCAAAGGCAGTGAGAAAGTGCAGGAAAGGGAGGAGAAACTGGCCCCAGAGACTCCCTCTTCCCCGGCTGGACAATCACCTGGTTGATTTCCTCCTGAGTGGATTTCAGCGACTTGATGATGGTCTCTAGCTGGACCTTCCCAGCCTGGACGCTCTGCCCCAACTGAGTCTCCTCCTGCTGCAAACGGTTCAGTTCTGCTTTGGCCCGACTGATGTCATCCTCCTGGGACTTCAGATCCGACTCTTGGGACTGGATCTGCATTTTCAGTGATGAAATCTGAAACAAACAAATCAACATGGTGATGACTTTGCCTTGGTTGAAGGGAGAGCATGAACGAAAGGGGAGAAGCTGGGGCCTGAGAAGAGCAGTCACCATAGACTTTTGACCAGAGCCAGGGTGGTATTTCTCCTGGCCTTACAGGCTCTGCAACATGGTTGGGCTTTTTATGTGTGCGCGCGCGTGCGCGCGCACACACACATCCCGTAGTGTTGAGTCATGTTGGTTGGAACACAGGGGGCAGACAAGGGAGGCCAGCAGTGCTTGCCTCACCCCCATCCCACACCATCCTGCTCCTCCCCAACTCACCACCTGGGTTTCCTCCTGGCACTTCTGTCGGACATCACTCAGCATGTCCCGTAGCTTGGCCTTCTGCTGGTCCATTTCATCGAGACGGCCCTGAGCCTCCTGCTTCTGGGCTTCCAACTCCTGCAGGCTGCTGGTCTCCCGGTCCAAGTCATTCTGCAGTTCCTGAACATGGAGTCACCAGTTATCAAGGGGCCACCCAACACCTCAAAGGGTCAAGGGCCAGATCCCATGCCATGGGTGCAAGGAGCTGGTGAGCCTGAGTAGAGCGATTGCCTCCCAGGAAGGAGCCAAGAGGAAGTTTTAATCCCTCTGCTCAGGAGAGGGAAGTGGGAGCCCAGGACATGGGGGGGGGGGGGTCACCTCACTGCCTTTTGTGGGACAAGAGAGGAGGCAACCAGGGGAAGAGGGGGAATCTCTCTTTTTTGCTCTCTTTTTTGTGAGGTTTCCAGGCCAAAGTAGTAACAATAATCCATGATCAAGCCATGATAATAAAAAAAATTGCCATTCTCCCAATAGCTAAAGACTGAACTCTGAGCCAGGTCTCCATCCTGGCCTGGTCACCAACACTTGTGACCACTTGACCCTGGTTTATGACCCGGGTTTCTGGCTGCTGCCCTAGTCTACCCATTACCTGGACTTCGCTGGTTTTCTGGCGGATTGCCCCTTCCCTCTCTCGGATTTCTTGCTCTAAAGAATACTTCTCTCTGTGAAAAGATATTTCATGACACATCTGAATCCACATACTATGAGGTAAAATATCTGGCCAAAGCCAAGAAACAAAATGCTATGTTATGACCTATCTGGGCATCTTCTACGATGACCCAGGACAACTCTGCTTCCTCCAGCGGAAGAGGTGGGTTGCTTGAGGTCCTCCAAGAGGCCCAGGGGGACTCCATGGCTCTGGGTGCAAATCTAAATGTTACATTGCTTTAAAAATTTTAAACTGGTTTTAATTGTGCTCAAGTGGTTAAGATGCTGATACTGTTAATTACAAGATCGGCAGTTTGGCAGTTCGAGGCCCAGGTGCCGCATAATGGGGTGAGCTCCCATCACTAGTCCCAGCTTCTGCCAACTTAGCAGTTCAAAAGCATGCAAATGCAAATAGATAAATAAGTACAACTTTGGTGGGAAGGTAAACAGTGCTCTGTGCAACCATGCTGGCCACATGATTAGAGTAGTCTCTGCTTAGCAATGGAGATGAGCACTGCCCCCTATGGTTGGATATGACTTGACAGCCTTGTAAATACCTTTACTTTTTTGTTTACCTTTAATTTGTCACATTGCTTTTTGTTTTAGGCTGGTAAAAATCATTTTTTACTATTTTACATTATTATACATTTAAATTAGTTGAAGAAATTTTATCATATGCCACCGTGAGATTCTATAATACAGGGCAAAATGAAAACATTTTAATAAAAACAAGCAAGCAAGCAATAATTTTGACAGACAGCTGATGAGTTTAACAGATGGGTTTCATTTGATAGTGAGATGTGAAATTTGCTTGTACAATGCCAGAAAAAATGATGTCTTACTCTGGATGTTGGAAAAGTAAATAATCCGATGCTGACCCTGCACATCCCTCATTTGGCCTTTAAAAAGGTACCCATTGTGCTGACCATAATCCCTGGCATCAAAAGCGCATTGCAGCCCCACCGCTCCCCCTCTGAATGACCCTGGACCTGGTTACTGTGGGGGAAGTCACTGACTTCCAAGCTAAAACTGCTCCAATACAGTGTGTGTGAGAGATCGAGAGAGAGAGAGATTGAGAGAGAGAGAGAGAGGTTTTGCAAATGGCAAAGCTCTTCCTGGCAAAGCCTCCAAAGTCACTGTCTCCCCACCCAGTAAGACTGGATGCCCTGGGCAAGAAACTTTGCTTTACCTCTGCAGCTGGACGATCTCCTGGCTGATGTCGTCTAGTTCCTTCACGCCTGTGAATTCCCCTGATCCAACAGAACTTGAGCTGTCCTGTGAAGGAGCCAGGAAGGGCAGCTGAAGCACCTGGGCAGTGCCAAGCAGCAACCCCCTCCAGCCCTCATTTCACCCAGCCCCCCAAGAGGACAGCCTCTCCATCTAAAAGAGAG
>NW_024803198.1:10155-11444 GCF_019175285.1 Sceloporus undulatus | reverse complement strand
TGGAAATTGCCCTTCCCTCAGAGATGTATTAATAATCCGGTGTAACATTGAAGTTACTACCGGTCCCCCCTGAGCTGCTAGCCATGAGGGACAGGGATCGAGAGAGCAGGTCATCTTCCTAACACTTCTAAGGATCTTGTCCACATCCTCGGTACTCACAGACTCAAAGTGATCCAGTATAACCGAGTCCACGGGAGCTCTGGATACCTCTGCTCTGGTTTCTACTTTAATATTGGCATCTAGACCTTCGCTTATCCGAGAGATTTTATCTGCGAAGAAGTTGTTAAATTGGTCACAGCAGGCCTTTGATGGTTCAAGAATAGGGTTCAGAGCATCATCTGGACACAGCCCCACATGCGTCGATTTGTGCGAGATCAGCCTCATGCTGTCCTTTCCTCCTCTTTTCCAGCCTGGGGTCTCCTTTGAGGAGGTGGCCGTGGTTTTCAGGGGGAGTGGGACCTCCTGGATCCGGGCCAGCGGACTCTCTACAAGGAGGTCATGCTGGAGACTTATGGGAACGTGGCCTCTCTGGGTAAGGATGCCTTGCGCCTTCAGGGGATGGACTCGTCTTTCAGGGACATTTTCTACTCTGTCATCCATCATTCTAGCTGCGCGTTGGGGAGAAAGTCTGGCAAACATGGGAGCCTCCTCAGCCCATTGAATGCTCTGCCACTGCCGTAAAAGTACCTTTGCTTTAAGGAAACCCATGTGCCTGAATGTGCCTTCTCTTTGCCAAAACTGAATCTGCCTGATGTCAGTTTCTTCCTTCTGGGTGGGGATGGGATGCCACTCCTCTTCTTGATAAGAGATTGGAGCCTTAGACCTTCCATCCCTGCATCCCTGGTTTCTTGCATCTGAGCCCCTCATTTCCCACCCGCTGTTTCCCTCCTAGAGTTTGAGAGGGAAGGCCCCCCTTGGGAAAAGGCAGGGGCACCTCCGGTCCTCCTCCGCCTGGTCATCCACACTTGCATCCCACAGAGATTCAGGCCAAGCCATGGGGCTGCTGGCCAAGATGGTGTGAGACTTTGGGAATACTCTGGCCAAAAATCCACAACAAACTTCAGATGAAGCAGAAAATTTATTGATAGAACTGGAACAAAGTATCCTTGCCACGTCTTTGCCAAAACTGAAGACCCAGAATGAAATCAGAACCTTAAGATTCCCTCCAACCCCTCCCATTGAGTTGTTTCCCGGCGCCTTTCCCTTTGATGTAGGAACCTTTCCTTTGATTTGTAAAATGGAGGTGGGGGGTTTGACCATTTGGTTCCTGGCTTTTCCTGTGGCGCAGA
>NW_024803198.1:7661-10055 GCF_019175285.1 Sceloporus undulatus | reverse complement strand
GCTGCCATGTCCTACGTGACCATCCGGCTCGTTCCCCATGGAACCCTTCCCCACTCATTTCAAAGTTGCTGCCTATTTGGTTATGTATCTATCTATCTATCTAGCTATGCATCTGTCGGTTCATCTATCCCTCTATCTGTCTGTCTGCTTGTCTGACTGTCTGACGGTTTATCTATTCATCTCTCTAACTATCCATTTATCCCTCTAGCTGTCTGTCCATCTGTCTGTCTGTCTGTCTGTCTGTCTGTCTGTCTGTCTGTCTGTCTGTCTATCTAACTATCTCTCTATCTATCTATCTGTCTGTCTGTCTGTCTGTCTATCTATCTATCTCTCTATCTATCTCTCTATCTATCTATCTATCTATCTATCTGGCAGAAGACACCCTGAATACTTAATTGAAGGTGGATTCTGACAGATGGCTCCCACTCCCATTTCATGTATATAGAGCCTGGGCTGGCAATGGGCAACAAGTGGAAGGCAGTTCACCCCACAAACACACATGTATCTCCCCAGCTTCTGCCTCCTGAAAGACCCTTTCCGTTCCTTCTCAGGAGATATAGCAAGGGATACTCCTCTAATCTTAGGGTTTTCTTGGTGGGGAGGAAGAAATCAGGGAGCAGAGAGGCAAAGCCTGAGTATGAAGGAACTCCCTTGGAAGGCCTAAGGACTTTGACAGAGTCCTAACTGTCCTCTCTCTGTCTTCTTTGGCAGAATATCCCAAACCAGATCTCGTCTCCCGTCTGGAAGGAGGAGGAGACCCCTTTGACCAGGGCTCCATGGAAGGAGAAGGACCTGCAGGTACCTGCCTAGATGTTGGTAAAGAGATATTCTCTCTGGGGATGAAAGGGGCTTTGGGGAAGGTCTCTGTTTGTGCTTACTGAGAAGGGCCTGACCCATGGGTGAATTAGGATAGGATCCTGGTGGGCTGGCCATACCTGGGGGCTTCTGGTCCAACAGCAAACAAGGAGGAGGCAAGGTCTGCCTGCTCAAAGATGGCCAACTGTTTAGTGTTGTTTTAAAAATCCCAACGCGTTTCGGCCACGCTAGGCCTTCCTCAGGGGATGAAGACAAATAGAAATACACTTAAGATATGATATATAAAAAGACAGGACAACTCTCATCAGTCTGTGATACAAAAATATTCATACTAAACAGTTCTACATACCCTTCAAAAGAATTCCCTGGAGTTGTGAACCCTCTCCTCAATACAGGACCATAGAGATAAAGGGAACCGACATTGCAGCATTTCTGTATATATACATGTTTCAGAGAACCTTGGGAAGGCATCCCCAATGATGTCTTCATGGGACACTGGGACATATGAGGCAATCTCTCCAGACAATGGCTCCTTCTCTTCACAAATGAAGATTTGGAGCTGCAGTCAATATTTTCAATATAATAGAAAAGGTACATATTAGAACATATGTATGGATATGATTGTAATATGATGGCATGAATAGAAGAGCCATTGTCTGGAGAGATTGCATGGCTGAAAGAGTAACATTTTCCAGAGGAAAGTAGATTTCAGCATGTTAAAAAGAATGTGGGATAAAGAAGAAAATAGAGATTGATTCTTGACCAGGCCCACGGTTTCAGTGCTTGATTCCTAACTGGATCTTCCTTTCCTGAAGCAGGTAATGAGCAGCAGAGAGATAACTATGAGGAGCCACCGGTATCGTTATGGGAAGTTATGGAGTCTTTCATGGGAAAAGACGAGTTTGGAAATGAAAAGAAAAAGGAGAAACCACATGAAAAATGAGAGGAACAACTCATTTTGTTCTGAATGTCTGACTTCATGCTCAGATCAAGGAAAGTGTCCTGTCTGTGGGAGAATATGCAAATTTAAATCACAATTAAACACACATCTCAATCTTCCCATGAGGAAGAGACCACACAAATGCATGGGATGTGGGAAGAGCTTTAGTCGGAGTGGGCATCTACATTCACATCAAAGGACCCACACAGGAGGATGTGAGAAAAGCTTCAGAGATCTTAGAGTTTATAGGAGACATCAACAAACCCACACAGGGAAAAGGCCACATAAATGCATGGAATGTGGGAAGAGCTTCAATCGGAGTAGATATCTACGTTCCCATCAAAGAACCCACACCAGTGAAAGGCCACATAAATGCATGGAATGTGGACTGAGCTTCAGTGAGAGTGGAAAACTACGTTTACATCAAAGAACCCACACTGGAGAATGACCATATAAATGCATGGAATGTGGGAAGAGCTTCAATCGGAGTAGATATCTACATTCACATCAAAGAACCCACACAGGAGAGAAACCATATACATGCAAGGAATGTGGAAAGAACTTCAGTGAGAGTGGAAAACTACGTTCCCATCAAAGAACCCACACTGGAGAATGACCATATAAATGCATGGAATGTG
>NW_024803198.1:0-7651 GCF_019175285.1 Sceloporus undulatus | reverse complement strand
TGGCAAGAGCTTCAGTCGGAGTGATAACCTACATTCACATCAAAGAACCCACAGAGGGGAGAAACCATAGGGATGCATGGAATGTGGGAAGAGCTTCAGTCGGAGAGATCATCCACATCAAAGGACCCACACGGGGAAAACTAAATAAATGTTTGAAATACAAAAAGCTTTTCTGAAAATGGATGAGAGGATATGAATAATGGACAGGATGAAGGGGGGAATCAAGTTATAATGCATAGATCATAGTTATTTGACAGGGGAAATATACAAATTGCTACTGATGTTTGACAATGGAGAAGAGCAGGTTAAAGAATGTATAATTATTTGGGGGGAAAGTGGGGCTTAATATTTGAGTGGGGAAATATTTGGATAAAAAGTATAGTGGAAATCTGTACGAAATGATGTATAAATGTATATTCCCCCAGAGAACTTGGCCAAAATACATAAAGGAGATCCAGCACGTGTGCCGCAACTGTGGGCTTGACATCCAGATTTAAGCATCCGTGGCCTGCAATGGCCGTACTTGTATGCCCCCCTATTGAATACCAGTCGGACGTGAGGTCCTGCAGTTTTTGCTGTCTGTGGGGTATAAGGATCTTTTGAACCTGGATCAAGATGATTGTAAGTTTAAGTAAAGAGAGTATCTTCTTGAGGAGAGTATGGACATCACAGTTGCAGCAAGAATACTATTTGCCCAAAGATGAAAACAGACTTGAGCATCGACTGGAAGAATCCATAGGCCAAGATTGCAGAATTGGTCCCCAAGTTGAGTCAGACTGTAAAAGGTATTTTTAAATGAGAAACCATTTATGGATTTTTTGATCAACAAGAGAACTATTGATAGGATAATTTGCAGTTTGACTATTAGTAACGCTAGCAAAGTGATTCCCAAACTTTGCTCTTCCTGGAGTTTTGAACTGCAACTCCCAGAAGCCTCAAGACTGAAGTAGCTGAAGGTCTACTTGGAGTCTGAGATCCTTTTCACATGAATAAGTCTCTCGTTCAGCCAAGTGTCCCCCATGATCCTATATCTGTGCATTTTGTTTTTCCGCCCTAAGTGCAGTACTTGACATTTCTCCGTTGGGGAATTTCATTTTGTTAGTTTTGGCCCAGCTTTCTCGTTTTCTAGAAAATGTGATAAGTATGCCCCCAATTCTGTTATCAATCATGACTTGGGTGACAGAATTGGGGGCATATTCATCAAATTTGCAGATGACACCAAATTAGGAGGAAGAGCTAATACTCCAGAGGACAGGATCAAGATTCAAAATGACTTGAATAGACCAGCTTCAAAGCCGAGTTAAAGACCATCTTGTTTAGGGAAGCGTTCCCAGGGAGTCTGTGAGTGTCTCCTGGTTGTTGATGCTTGACTCAATGTCGGATAGTTGCTGTTTTAACTTGTTTCATATGATGTTTTTAACTTGTTGTTTTAACTTTTAGATTGTACGCTATAGGCAGGCTTTTGTATTCTTGATTTTACTTGGTTTTGTACAGCACCATGTACATTTACGGCGCTTTATAAATAAAGTTAATAATAATTAATAATAATAATGAGGAATGACTGAGGGATCTGGGGATGTTTAGCCTGGAGAAGAGAAGGTTAAGAGGGAATATGATAATAGCCCTGTTTAAATATTTGAAGGGATGTCATATTGAAGAGGGAGGAAGCTTGTTTTCTGCTGCTCCAGAGACTGGGACCCAGAAGATCAACAACAACATCAATAATAATAATACATTTTATTTATATTTCCTGCTTCTCTCAATGGATTGAGGTGGGATTACAATCATAAAACAACAATAACATCTAGAATACAATAAAACAGCATCACTTAAAAATACAATTCAAGACAATAAAAACATAGAATCATAGAGTTGGAAGAGACCGCAAGGGCCCTGATCCAGTCCAGCCCCATTTTGCCAAGCAGGAAATCTCAATCAAAGCATCCCCATTGACAGATGGCCATCCAGCCTCTGTCTAAAGCATCATCTAAAATGCACAAGTACAACCAGAAGTAGAATTTTTCCTTAGGGTCTTCATAGAAGATTGGGTGGGTAGGCCCTCCAGAAGAGATCTGTCTGTAGTGCCTTCTTAAAGGCATCTGAGGTGGTGTTGTTCCATAGCTTAGGGGCTATAACTGTGGGAAGTTGTTGTTAACCTGGTCTTGGAATATTCTAACACGTTCTTCCCAGATGTCCTGAGAGTGTGGGGCGGATTGTGTAGAGAGAGGCGTTCCCTCAAGTAACTCAGGCCCAAGCCATGTAGGGCTTTAAAGGAAATAACCAACACCTTGTACTGCGCCCGGAAGATGATTGGCAACCAAAGAAGGGACTTTAGAACTGGTGTTATATGGTCAACCCTAGATGTTCCAGTGACCATTTTGGCTGCTGCATTCTGAACCAGTTGAAGGTTCCAAACTTGTTACAAAGGTAGCCCCAAGTAGAGCGCATTGCAGAAATCTAGACGAGAGATTACCAGATCAAGTCCCACTGCTTCAAGGTCCCTTTGCTCCAGGCAGGGACACAGCTGGCGTATCAGCCAAAGCTGGTACCAAGCACTCTTGGCCATTGCATCCACTTGAGATGATAACTGCAGAGATGAGTCCAGGAGTACTCCAAACTGCGGACTTTGTACTTTAGAGGAAGTGTGACCCGTCCAGGATTGGATGGCAAATCTCCATCCCTGGACTTGGGGTACCTATCACAAATACCTCTGTTTTCTCTGGATTCAGCTTGAGTTTGTTTCCCCTCATCCCTTCATTACTGACCCAAGACAGGCATTCAGAGGAGAGATGCCATCCTTAGTCACTGTAGCAGTTGGAGATGTGGAGAGATAGATTTGGGTGTCATCAGCGTACTGATAACATGTCTCCGGATGATCTCTCCCAGCAGCTTCATGTAAATGTTAAACAGTATGGGGGACAGGATGGCACCCTGAGGGATGGCAGATGTCAATTCTTTGTTAGAGGAGCAACTATCCCCCAGCCTCACCATCTGGGATCTACCCAAGAGATAGGATCGGAACCACTGGAGCGAAGTGCCCCCCTCCCATGTCTAACTCCCTCAAGCATTCCAGAAGGATACCATGGTCGATGGTATTGAATGCCACTAAGATGTCCAAGAGCACCAGCAGGGTCACACTTCCCCTGTTGATGACCAGACGGAGGTCATTGACCAAGGCGACCATGGCAGTCTCAACTCCATATCCCACCTTGAAGCCGGTTTGAAATGGGTACAGATAATGAGCTTCCGCCAAGACAGACTGGAGCTGGAAGGCAACCGCCCTCTCGGTCACCTTGCCCAAGAATGGTAATAGGGAGACCGGTCTGTAGTTGATTCTCATCAGGGGCTCTAGGGAGGGTTTCTTTAAAAGTGGTTTCACTGTCGCTTGTTTCAATTTAGATGGAAATATTCCCTCCCAAAAGGATGCATTTATTATAAGTAGCAATGATGTTATCATTGCATCCCCACCCTGGGGGTCAACCAAGATGGGCAAGGATCTAGGGGGCATGCCGTCTCCCTAACGCTTCCAAGGAGCTTGTCCTCTTCATCGGTATTTACAAACTCAAAGTGATCCAGTTTAATACAGTCCACGGAGACTCTGGATACCTCTCCTATTGCTTCTGTTGTAATGCCAGCATCAAGATCAGCCCTTATCCAAGAGATTTTATCTGCAAAGAAGTTGTTAAAAGCATCACAGAAGGCCTTACCTGGTTCTAGTAAAGGGTTCAAGGTGGGAGGCAGCTGGGTTAGCTCTTTAACCACCCTGAACAGCTCTGCTGGACGAGACTCTAAGATGCAATTTGTGCAGCATAGAAAGAGTTCTTGGCTGCACCTATGGCCTCTGCATAAGAATCCAATACGCTCCCGGAAAAGAGATTGCAGCTCAACCTTAGGAGGAACTTCCTGAGAGTAAGGGCTGTTTGACAGGGGAAGACCGTCAAACAGAGGTCTTTAAACAGAGGCTGGTTGGCCATCTGTCAATGGAGACGCTTTGATGGAGAGTTCCTGCATGGCAGAATAAAGGGGTTGGACTGGATCAGGGACCTTCTTGGGGTCTCTTCCAACTCTATGATTCAAAACATCTGGAGGACCAAATTATGGGAACCACTGCTCTGACAAGTAGATTTAGTGAGATCTGTCATGACAGAATCCTTTTCACAAATAGGTTTTCTTTCCTTTTTACATTTCATTTTAAGAGTTCTTTTCTGTTTTAGATCATTTAGCTTAGTTGCTGATTGATTTGGTTGTGTTTCTGGCATTGGATAGTTCTGTGTAGTGAATGTGGTTTTACCTTTTATGATCTTCCTTTTTCCTTTTCTTCGTTTCTTCTTCTGTCTTCTCTGTGGCTGAGTGTTATTAACTTCTTTGTACATTTTAAAATCTAATAAATGCAGGCTTCCGGTGTGAGGCGCTGAGAGGAGGAGGCAGGCGAGGAGGCCTCCTGACCGTTCCTCCACAGCTGTGGTTCTCAATGGAACGGGGCTGGCTTATTGCCCGTCCGTACTCGTCTCGGAGAGGAGAGGGTAACCAGGTCAGCTTGTTGGGGGTCTTTGCGTTGTTGTTGGCGGTAGGGAGAGTTGATTTTCCTCTCCCCTTTTTTCCAGCCATAGCCGAGAGGGTCGAAGAGCTGCAGGTGCCCACAGCTGTAGCCATTCGTTTCGGCGGCATCTGCATAAACCACACTCTAATTTACAACAGATGAGGAGAGCGCTTGGGAAGCAATACAGGAGACGACGGTCTTTGGTGTTCTATCTACACTACTGTAAACATAAAAGCGTCCTTTACATACAGCATTTAAGGCTAAACTGAAGAAATAGGAGAGAGTGGAGATAGCAGCAATTTACAATCTGTGGACAGTTGTTTCCCCCCCTGTTTTTCTCTCCTTTCGTGCCCCCTTTCTCCCTTTGGGGAGTAAATAGCTCAAGCCGCAAGGAGAGCGAATAAACAAAGAAAAAAGGGGGAGGAAAGGGTGGCACAATAAAACAAGAAATCTCATCTGCTTTTTGTGAAAGAAGAGAAAAGAAACGTGGAGAATGGTGAAAGTAATATGTGGAACGTTAAAGGTATAAACTCTAAATATAAGCGAAACTTAATCTTTCACCATCTAGAAAAACTGAAAGGTGATCTAATTTGTATAAAAGAGACTCAAATTAAAACAAGAGAAGAGAGATTGTAAAGAAACCCTAAACTTGGATGTTGTTGTTATCGCTCATCTCCAGAAGAAGGAAAAAAAGAGGGATAGTTATATATGTCAATAGTAACTTCTCTTCCAAAGAAACCTTTAAGGATAAAAATGGCTCAAATGTGGCGGTAGAAGTGTCTCTACAGAATGTAAACTCTTTGACGGTGGGAATTTACGCGCCTAACGAAAACAGAGAAACCCTTTTCAGGATTTACATGAAGAATTGAGGAAAACCCAATATAATAGTATATTACTATCTGGGGATGTAATGCTGTCCTCTGCCCCGAACTAGACAGAAGGTCCAATCAAAACAGGAAAATAAGAAAAAACCAGGGAAAACTCCCAAATTCCTTTTTCCAATTAGCAGACGATTACCTTTTGCAAGATGTTTGGTGTTACAAATATCAAGAAACTATACTTTCTACTTGGAAGCTCACGACTCTTTTCCAAGAACCGACATGTTTATGGGTTCTAAAGAGATCTTACCCCTTGTAAGATCTATTGGAGGATGAAGATAGTGTAAGAAAAGCCAGAGAGGCATACAATTATACTTTAAGGGAAATGTAACAGAGGACATTAAATACAAAAGTATATGGGACGCTGGAAAGGCAGAGATTGGAGGGATTCTGATTAAATTGAGCGCTGAGAAAAAGAAAAAAACCTTTACAAAAAAGAAATAAGAGAAGAGCTGGAAAAGACGGAAAAAGAATGGAAAGAAAGTGGTGGTAAGAAAACAAGAACTAAAGATGAGATCCTTAAACAAGAGTTGAAGAAATTAAAAATAAGCTGCTGATGCTAAAACAAAAACAGTTTGAATATTGTAACAAAGCTGGGAAACTGCTTGCTTCAAGGTTAAGAAAATATAGAGATAGAAAGATTATAAGAGGCATTGAACACGAAGGAAAGAAACTCACTGATTTAAAAGAGATCAAAGAGCTCTTTGAAAAATTATATAGTAAAGTAGATACTAACAAGGAAGGAAAAGGAAAAAGAAGGAGATATATATTTTTATTGATAAAATTTAAAACAATACAAAACGACACATATTACCTTATACATCATGCATACATATATCTTTATACATCAACATGGCTCATAATACATCAGTGAAATATTCTTTTGTGCATTGCTATTATTTGCTCATACTTAATCCCGCTCTACCTAACTAGATATCTATCTACCTAACTCCTATGAGTTTCACCTAACTAATCTATATGTTACGCTCTTCTTCTTTCATCCTTCTGCTTTTCCTTTTTTACATTAAAACTCTTTGTTCTAACCTCCTCCTAAGCTAAGCTAAACATCTAATCACTTTCTTCTTTCATTCTTCCTCTCTTCCTCTCTTCCTCTCTTCCTCTCTTCATTCATACTGATTCACTTCCTACTTACCAATGCGATCTAGCTTTGTTAGATTGACTTTCTTAAAACATTGTCAGGTAATGGGTTCTATCTTTCCATTTCAAACTGTGTTGATAAATGCTAATTTGCCCAGATTGCCTTTCAAGAAATTAATAACTTCATTCCAGTCTTCCATTGATTTCCCTTTAGTTTCATTCCTTAGAGCCTGAGTTAGTCTATCCATTTCTATTCCATCGTATAAGTTTATCATCCAGTCTTCCTTTGTTGGAATATCGTTGCATTTCCATTTTTGTGTAAAACATACTTGAGCAAAAGATGTCATATAAAAGACAATTTTTTCATGTTTAGAAGTGATTTCATCTCTGAATATACCCAAAAGATAAAGTTCTGGTTTTAGGTGTAATTTAATATTCAACATCCTTAATCATCTCCTTTCTAAAGAAGGCTTCGTGGGGGGAAACCCACCAATTCATTTTTGGTAGTACTCTGTCTTTATAACGGTTCCAAATTTTAATCAGGGGTTTCCTAACACAATGATTCCTAAAGTCTTTGTTTTGCTGGGTTTCCCCGTATGCCAACCAAAATTCAAGCCCTGTCCTTCCAAATCTAGTAACTTTCCATCCTCCAAAATAACCCATTCTTTGACCCATAATAACGCACATGCCTCAAAAAATAAGGAGATATTTAATGAGTCAAGACACTCCGGTATTAAGAGAAGAGGAAGGAGAACTAATAAATCATGACATTACCTGTGAGGAGATATCTAAAGCAATCAGGAATCTGAAATTAGGCAAATCTCCCATCAGTCTTTTACAAAAAATGGGAAGATATCATTAGGGAACCACTAAGAGATTCTACAAACGACATACAGCTTAATGGGATTCCAGAAACTTGGAAAGAGGCCTTGGCTGCGCTGATTCCTAAAAATGAGACTATTCAGAGTGATATTAGTAATTATAGACCCATTTCCCTGACTAATACCGATGATAAGATCTATACTAGTATATTAGCCAAAAGATTAAGGAAGATTTTGAATAAGCATATATACGAAAATCAATGTGGATTCCTTCCAAACAGACAAAGTAAAAGGAATATTAGTGTTAAACGTTC
>NW_024803197.1:5094-11452 GCF_019175285.1 Sceloporus undulatus | reverse complement strand
CAAAGTTTCTCTGACCGAGAAGAAAAACATGGGTTTCTCCAATCACTAGCCTTGAGCTCTCATACTCTTCCCTCCTCTTTTTGCTTGCTGGAGAAGGGGCTTGCAAGCATTTGCTTCCCTTTTTTTTAATTGAATAAACAAAATAACTTTACTGAAGACCATCAGGATAGAAGTGATAGCAATGCATTTAGGTCAGATCTGAGGCTTCCTTCCTCCCCACGATAGTATGAAGACTCAAACTAATTAGCTCCAGCTACTCAATTTTAAAGAATCCTTTGGAGAAGCCACAGCGTTGTTTTTTATGGGTAAACTCTGGTTAAAACAAACCAAGATCTGATACCTTAGTTCATATTTGGTTGGTTTTCGTCAAGTTGCGTTTAGGGAAATCACATTGTTCATGTTTGGATGTCACAAAGATCTGTTTAAATCCATAGAAGGAATGGCCCATCTCTTCTTCCAAGGTATGAAAAAGCAGGAGTGGAGATGGGAAACTGCGTGTGTGAGCATAAAGCTTTTGTTCTTAATATTGGAAAGGTTGTATCTCTTTATATAAACCAAGGTGTGCATTGACTTCTAAAGGGAGGGCTTCCTCACAGTCCCACCATCCTCACAGACAGGGTTAGTAAGGATTCGGGAGAGAGCCCTATCTGTGGCTGATCCCAAAAGGAGGACTTGGCTCCATAGAAAGTTCGGTTGGCTCCTTCCCTCCTGTCTTTCTTCTGGCAGATCGAGACATTTCTATTTGGGCAGGCTTTGGGATTTTACTATGGAGATGCAATGTGTGCCATGGTATGCTCTCTCTCTGTAGATATATACTGTGTATATATAAAAACTGTTTTAAATACGTTTTTGTTTTTAGTGTTTTAGTCATGTTTTCAATGCCAATGCTTAATTTATAGTTTTTGTAAATTAATGTTTTAGCTGAATATTTTAAAAATTATTGTAAGCCACCTTGTATCCCATTTTAGTAGAAAAGCAGGAATGTAAGTGCAATAAACATATTAAAGAAAGAAAATGTGGCTCATTCATGTAATGGGGTTGAATTCTGTGTAAACCAGTTCACTCTCTGATCTACAAAAGTTATTATGTGTGATGTCCTTATCGAGGATGTTACTTCTCATTACATACACCTGAAATCTCCCATGTTTTTTGGGGGGGGGGCAGTGGGCATATTGACCATTTTCCAAATGGATGCAGACATGGACTTAATGCCTTGTGTGTCTGTGAGGGAGGGATAAGGATGTGGGTTTTCCTTTTTTACTTTCAAAAATGTTTATTACACTGAAATATTCCCATGATAGTATTTAAATTATCAAATATCGACCAAACATTAACTGTTAATTTAACAGAATGTTATCGCCCTTTTCTTCAAATGTTTTAAGACAACTCCATTTCTTTTCTAAATATCCTTTTGGTTTCCCTCTTAGTAAGGCAGATACTATATCCATATTTCTAGCTTCATATATCTTAATGAACCAATCTTCGATAGAAGGATTAATTGTAGATTTCCAAACTTGAGCAAATAAGATCCTTGCACGAGGCCATATAAAAAATGATTCTGTTGTATTTTACTGACTTTATGTTGTATGTCATGTTTATTAAAAATAAATTTGGTTCAAAGGGAATATTTATATCAAGAATCCTTTGGATGGTTCCATGAATCCTTTGCCAGAATCCTTTAGCTTTAATGAATGTCCATCAATATGAAAGAAGCTTCCCTTGGGTTCCCCGCATTTCCAGCACTTAGTATTGCCAGCTTTGTATATCTGGTGGATGTTTAGGGTGGTTAGATACCACCTGTATAACATTTTGATGTAATTTCCTTTATAGTTTTGGCACAGAGTGAATTTATTTGTTCCTTTCCATGATTTTTCCCATTCCTCTATAGTTAGTTTTATTTATATCAGGGGTTGGCAACCTATGGCCCGCGGGCCGCATCCGGCCCGCGGGCACCATAGGAGCGGCCCCAGGCCGGCCCTGCTGCTGATTGCCGCTGCCGGTGCGCTCCTTCCCCGCCCCTCAGGGCTGGCCTCTGCCCTCCCTGAGGGGTGGGGAAAGTGCCGGGGACACCAGCGCTGGCCTTTCCCCGCCTCTCAGGGCCGGCCTCTGCCCACCCTGAGGGGCGGGGAAAGCACCGGGGCAGCCGGCGCTGGCCTTCCCCTTGCCCTGTGGGGAAGCCTTGGCCCTCCCAGAGCGCGGGGAGAGGCAGTGGGGCCGCGGGCCTGGGGAGAAGGAGGTGGGGGTCCCCCCTCGCCCTTCTCCCCAAGCCCATGGTTGCTTCACAGCTGTGGGCCTGGAGAGAAGGAGGAGGGGGTTCACAGGATGAGGAGGAAGAGCAGGGAGGAAGGAAGGAAGGAGCAGGAGGAGGAAGGAGGGAGGGAGGAGAAAGGAGGAAGAAGAAGGAAGGAAGGAGCAGGAGGAGAAGGGAGGGAGGAGGAATGAGGAAGAAGAGGAGGAAGGAGGAAGGAAGGAGGAGGAGTAGGAAGAAGACATGCACACTTTCTGAAGGAGAGACAGTGTGACTTTCCAAAGTGCATTTCTGCATATTTTCAGTGCTTTCAATGCTGAAAGGTGTGCTTTTACAATGAGAGTGGTAGTGATGATGATATATCAGTTTATGGGACATGCAGTCTTTCTGAAGGTGAGACAGTGTGACTTTCCAAAGTGCATTTCTGTGTATTTTCAGTGCTTTCAATGCTAAAAGGTCTGCTTTAACAGTGAGAGTGGTTTCGGCTGTCCCCTTCGGCCGAAAGGGCCCCTTGGAGCCCATTTAGCCAAAGGAAGGGTCCAAGGAGGAGAGGGCAGGCACACGCCACCTCCTCCCCGCAGGGCTTTGGCAGCCCTGAGGTGTCCTTCGGAGGACACCTCAGGCCTGGCAAAGCCCCGAGGACAGGAGCAGGGGCTGTGCACCTGTTGTTCCTGCCCCTCATGAGCCCCTGGTTCTCTGGGAGGCAGCTGGGGGCCAAGGAAGGGCAGGAGGAGCAGGCACGCGCCTGTCACCCCCTCTCCCAATCCCCCGCACTTCTAGCTGTCTCTCAGACAGCTGGAGGTTGGGAAGGGGAGCAGAGAAAGCCCCGCCCCAGAGGGTGAAAGCTCCACCCCCAGCATGTGGCCCAGCCTCCAGAGGGTGGAAGCTCCACCCCTGGTACACGGCCCCGCCCCTGGAGGGTGGAAGCTCTCCCCCCCCGCTTCGGCCCCCCAGTTGTCTGAGGGACAGCAACCCAGCCCCCGGCTCAAAAAGTTTGCCTACCCCTGATTTATATCACGTGCCCATCTTACCATGCTGTGTTTAATAATTTCATCTTCTACATCTCTTTCTTTTAATAGTTTATAATATTTGGATATGTGTTTACCTTTTTTGTCCATCATAGTTTTATCTATTTTTGTTTTTTTGAATTTTGTTATCCATCGTTAACCCAGGAGCTTAATTGTCTGCCTTTAAACGATTGTTTAATTGGTTGTATAAAAACCAATCCTTCATGTTTCCTTTTTCATTAAGTTCTTTCATAGATTTCATATTGTATTTTCCTTCTGGTGTTTTATTTATTAAATCTCCATATCTTAGCCATGGAGTATCTTTGTCCTTTGCTCGATTGTAATAGGCTTCTTGCAATGACCCCCAAAATGGATGTCTCATTTTATACCATACTTTAAGCAATGATCTTCTTATAACATGATGGTTAAAATTATTATTATCTTTTGGTTTTGTATACCACATATATGCATGTATACCAAGATTCAGGTTAGCTTTTTCTATATTCAATAAACTATTGTTTTACAATTTGAACCATTCTTCTAACCATTTGAGACAAGCTGCATAATAATATAGCTTAAAGTTTAGTAAGTTACATCCCCCCTTGAAGTTTACTAAGGCAACCATAACAGTTTCGACTCCGTATCCCATCTTGAAGCCAGTTTGAAATGGGTCCAGATAATCTGTTTCATCTAAGACCTCTTGGAGATGAAGAACAACTGTCCTCAAAATTATGTTGGTTAGAATTGGAACATGGGAGACCGGTCTGTAATTGTTCATGTCCAAGGGATCTAGGAAGGGCTTTTCCATAAACGGCCATAACACCGCTTCTTTTAAGCATGATGGAAAATAGCAGCTAACTAAGAGATGCATCTATGATATATCTCAGGTGATATAAAAAGGGCAAGGGTCGAGAGGGCAAGTTCTCCTCTTCACACTTCCGAGGAGCTTGTCCATATCCTTAGTACTCAGATTCAAATTGATCCAGTATGATCTTATTCATGGACACCTCACTTACAGCCTCTGCAATAATGCTGATGTCCAATTTAGCTCTTATCTGAGAGATATTATCTGTGAAATAGTAATGTAAAGCATCATAGTGAGCTGTGGAAGGCTCTAATAATGGGTTCCGGGGGGAAGATGCCTGAGTCAGGTCCCAGATCCCCCCGACTTCAGCAGTCCTTTTATGCTTCTCTTCCCCTGGCACTTTCACTCTTTTATTCCTTCCTTCCTTCTCTTTTAACATACATCCCTTCAAGGGGGTCCAAGGCCCTTTCAGCATGTTCCCAGAATCAGGAGGGGGGACATTTTTCTGGTGCTGTGGAGTCTATCTGCTGGTTCTCCTCTTCAGGGTTGTCGTGAAGGGAAAGATATGTATATGTGGGGTGCCTAATCCGGATCCTGTGGACCTTTAAGCCTAGTTCCCAGGTTGCCAGGGGTGTCAGTCTCCTCAGAAGGGGCTTTGGGGTCCCTCCATCTCCCTCCTCTTGACTTTGTCCTAAATTTGGGCTCTTCTCTGCCCCCCAAGACAGAGCCCCCTCTCCCCAGGACCCCAGAGAAAACTCCCTCCCCCGAATAATGTTGTTTTCAATGCTATTGAAGCCTATGCTGTGTAATGTTCTTTATTTGGCACAAAAATCTTCTCTGCCCCACTTTCCAGGAGGGAAGGGGTTTCTCAAAGACCTCTTAACATTTGGATTCCCCTCCCCTCCATGGCCATGCCTCTCTCCAAGGGTCCCCCCTGCAATCTTTTCTCATAATAACCCCCAAGTACCTTGGCCCCAAGGAATCCCCTGAGGAGGGGGCAGGGAAGGAAAGAGGGAGAGGAGGCCTGGCAGGCCCCTTGCCTTTCTTTGGGGGGGGAGGAGACTGGGGTTTCCTTCCTTCTTATAATCCCCCAAGAGCCCTCCAGAAGACCCCCCAAGCCATTCCCCCAAATGAACGAGGGCTCTTCCCACTTCCCTCCTTCAGAGCAGGCTGAGAGGGCAGCAGCTTCAGGGGCTGAGAGTGTGCATGCTCAGATGCCCCAAAGGCCCTGCCTGAACATGCGCAGGGATTGTAAGGCTCTTGCTGCTGCTGCTGTTTATTACACTGTTGGCTTTTGGAAGAAGGGAAGGACTATGGCCTTTTTGCCTTCCTTCCGGAATGGAGCCCAGCCTGTGGAGCTGGACTCAGGAGGGAAAGGCTAGGAAGGCTCTGCTTTGTACATATAGCTCTGTCTCTCTCAGTTTATGTGTTTGCTTGTGTGTGTGTATTTGCCTCTGCTGTTCTTATGGCTGGGAATGGAGCTGAGGACTGAAGAGAGCAGAAAGGGTCAGTTTGGGCAAACTCAGAACTTCTGTGCATCAAAGAGTCCAATGTGTTGAAACAGCAAAGAACTTTATTGAAAACACATAGAAATTCAATGTTTAAGCCAGAACTGCCCACTTCAATACAAACAATACATTAAAACCCCCAAACCTAAAACTCCACCCTCTTCCAAACCTAGCCCCCACCTCCAATTCCCACAGTCTATGCCCCACAGATAACAAGGCCCCCTTTGCCATTCCCAGAAACTAGCCTTTCTGTTAATATCTGCCCCAACTGTCTTTAGCCAACATCCCACATATTGCTAAAGCTATCAATCCCATAACTATTCTAGCCAACTGCAGTAAATCTCGCCTCTCTATCTAGCTAACCTATTCCACAACCCATAGTCCCCACTCAAATGTATAAATTAAGCAATAATCCATATTAATAGCAATTAAAACCTCAACTGAACAAAATATAACTGAAAAACATAAACAGACATATGGACACACAAACCTAACACACAAAATCAGAAGGGTCTTTTCTTATCACCATAGGATTTAAAATATATTCTTTGTTTTGCTTATTGACAAATATAATGTTAGTTCATTTCTGGGATTTGTAGGGCTTCACTCCAGTGTGGACTCTCTGATGTCTCACCAGGTCTGACTTTGAAGAAAAACATTTCCCACACTGCTGGCATTTGTATGGCTTCTCTCTTGTGTGGACTCTCTGATGTCTCACCAGGTCTGACTTTGAAGAAAAACATTTCCCACACTGCTGGCATTTGTATGGCTTCTCTCTTGTGTGGACTCT
>NW_024803197.1:1775-5084 GCF_019175285.1 Sceloporus undulatus | reverse complement strand
GTGATGTATCACTAGGTTTGACTTTGAAGAAAAACATTTCCCACAATGCTGGCATTTGTATGGCTTCTCTCTTGTGTGGACTCTCTGATGTATCATCTGGTGTGACTTTGATGAAAAATATTTCCCACAATGCTGGCATTTGTATGGCGTCTCTCCTGTGTGGACTCTGTGATGTATCACTAGGTGTGCCTTGAAGAAAACAACTTTCCACATGCTGGCTTGCTATGCTTCTTCTGTGTGGACTCTCTGATGTCTACTAGGTTTGACTTTGAAGAAAAACATTTCCCACAATGCTGGCATTTGTATGGCTTCTCTCTTGTGTGGACTCTCTGATGTATCACCTGGTGTGACTTCGAAGAAAAACCTTTCCCACAATGCTGGCATTTGTATGGCTTCTCTCCTGTGTGGATTCTCCGATGCCTGACTAGGCCTGACTTAAAAGCAAAATATTTCCCACAATGCTGGCATTTATGTGACTTCTTTCTTGTGTGGACTCTCTCATGACTGACAAATTCTTCTGTAAAGGAAGACAATGACGGACAAGACTGAATCTCAGTGTTAATAGAGGAAAGTTTTACCCCAAAATTTAGCCCCACATTCACCCCTCCTTATTTGAGATTAAATTAATAATATTGCTATGGGTGACCTGAGCATGACCCTGTTCTGGATGCCCCCAAATCCATATAATGATTTTATCCTTACTCATAGGAGCTACCAAAGAAGATATTGAAGGGGAACTGCCATGAGGAAATCAGTAGAAGCAGATAGTCAGGCCGTTGAAAAATATTCCATTAAATATATGTAAAACTATTTTAATTGAAAAGTGGCATCATTTCCTGTGAGGCTGCCATAGAGTGTTGAGTCAGAGCACATGGCATGATGCAAGCTAACTGCAGAGGATGCTTTATGCTGTGTGGCGCCAGGAGATGACTGGAGTTCTGTGTGCTTCTGGGCCTGGTATAGTTGGGATGAATCCCGAGGTCACTGTTGCCTCAATCTCTCCTTTGGGCTAAGTATGAAATTCCGCTAAAAGCATAGTACTTGTGAGTGACTTCCCCAGACTCCAGCATTTCGAGTGACAAAGGGCCTCTGGAATCAACCAGAGTTAAGCAAGCTCAGGTTGGAAAAGAAGCATGAGAGAAAAAGGAATTTTTGTGTTACCCTTTCCTCTCTTCATAGACATTGCTCATAATTGCTAAATGGAACCCTTAATATGTATGAAACCAAAGGCCTGATTTCAAGTTCATTTCTTAAGTTCAGTGCTCTACATGGGGCTATCTTTGTACCAAGTTCGGAAGCTTCAGTTAGTTCAAAACACAGCAGCCAGTTTGGTCACTGGAACATCTAGGTCAGACCATATAACATCAGTTCGAAAATCTCTACATTGGCTGCCAAGTAGCGTCCGGGCGAAATACAGTGTTGGTTATTACTTTTAAAGCCCTACATGGCTTGGGCCTGAGCTACTTGAAGGAATGCCTCTCCTTACACAATCCGCCCTACAATCTCAGAACATCTGGGAAGAATCTATTAGATTACCCAAAGGTCAGACTAAGAACAACTTCCCACAGAGCCAACACAGCCATGGCCCCCAAGTTATGGAACAAGTTGCCAGAGGAGAGTCTTATTATCACCTCAGATGCTTTCAAGAAAGCACTTAAGATGGATCCCTTCTGGCAGGCTTACCCTCCCATTCTCCCGTAAAGAACTTAAGGAAAAATCCCACTTCTGATTGCAATTGTGCATTTTAAACAGTTTTTATTTGTCCTGAATTGAGTTTTAAGCGACTTGTTGTTTTACTGTGTGTAAATTGGATGCTATTGCTGTTTTGTGGTTATTTTATGATTGTAATACCACCTCGATCCATTGGGAATTATTATTATAATCTGTCAGGTTGGGGGGCTGCCTCCCAATCCCCAAGGCCCCTCTCCTGGCTCTTCCCAGAGGTCCCTTCCTGTCCACAGAGATCTAGGATCCTGCCTTCCCCTCCTGGCTCCTAGAGGCCTAGAATCATAGAGTTGGAAGAGACCACAAGGGCCATCCAGTCCAACCCCATTCTGCCATGCAGGAATCAAAGCATCCCCGACGGATGGCCATCCAGCCTCTGTTTAAAGACCTCTAAGGAAGGAGACTTCACCAAAATCTCTGAGGGAGTTTGTTCCACTGTCGAACAGCCCTTACTGTCAGGAAGTTCCTCCTAATGTTGAGGTGGAATCTCTTTTCATGTAACTTGCATCCATTGTTCTGCGTTCTAGTCTCTGGAGCAGCAGAAAACAAGCTGGTTCCCTCCTCAATATGACATCCCTTCAAATATTTAAACAGGTCTATCATATCATATCTTTACTTTCTCTTCTCCAGGTTAAACATCCCCAGCTCCCTAAGGTTTTCCTCATAGGGCATAGTTTTCAGACGCTTCACCATATTATTTCCCCTCCTTTGGACACGCTCCAGGTTATCCACATCCTTTTTGAATTGTGGTGCCCAGTATTCCAGGTGAGGCCTGACCAAAGCAGAATAGAGTAGCACTATTACTTCCCTTGATCAAGACACTATACTTCTATAGATGCAGCCTAAAATCGCATTGATTTATTAGCTGCTACATCACACTGTTGACTCATGTTCAAATTGTGGTCTACTTGGACATCTCTAAGACAGGGATGGGCTACTGTTGGGGATTGGGGGGGTCACATTGGCCCCCAGGGGATCTCAGGGGCAACCGCACAATGTATTGCCTTAAAATAGGAATAATGTTTTGCCCCTCAGTATCCCATTGCATCCCTTTGGGGAAGTGGAGGCCATTTCATCACTGTTGGGCCCTCTCTGAGCCATTGCAGGGCCAAGGGAGGTCTTTTCCCCAAGAAGCCTCTCCAGAGCCTCAAAAGGCCGGGTCAAAAAAAAGGTAGGAAACATACTGAGATGTATGCTGAGTACCATTTGGGTGAGAAATGCATCAATCTCCATGCTGTCTTCTCACCAAATCCTAGAAATGGTGTGATATCTGGGGGCGGAACTAAGTTTCAGAAAAAGTCCTTTGCTTGCACTAAAAGGTTTATTGAGAAACTCAGGCAGAAGCGTCCATTAACACGTCTAAGCAGTCTCTGAAGTGGCTAAACCTTTTCCCTCCATCGTTAACTACCTTCACACTCCTCCTTTTTCCTCCCCCTTCAGCCCTAAACAGCCCAGCTGCCAAAGTACCTCTTGCCTTCTTCTTCCACCGTTCCCATATGCCATTCTCTCCTGGGGCATGTCTGCCACCCAAAACTCACAAACCAGTCAGTTAAGAGCCTCCACAACTGCTTTCTTTCCCCAAGC
>NW_024803197.1:0-1675 GCF_019175285.1 Sceloporus undulatus | reverse complement strand
AACTCAGGCAGAAGTGTCCATTAACACGTCTAAGCAGTCTCTGAAGTGGCTAAACCTTTTCCCTCCATCGTTAACTACCTTCACACTCCTCCTTTTTCCTCCCCCTTCAGCCCTAAACAGCCCAGCTGCCAAAGTACCTCTTGCCTTCTTCTTCCACCGTTCCCATATGCCATTCTCTCCTGGGGCATGTCTGCCACCCAAAACTCACAAACCAGTCAGTTAAGAGCCTCCACAACTGCTTTCTTTCCCCAAGCCATTCTAGGCCCCACTATCCTTACCAACTACTTAAAACTACTAGCATTTAAACTACTAACAATTCCCCCCTAAATCCCAATTCCATTCTGGATGAAGCACAGAAGCTGGTTCTGACAATTGGCAGTTTACAATGGGGTATTTAGATTCCTTATAAAGTGGAGAGCAATAGTGCCTCACTAAACTACAAATTCAAATATTCTACAGGATGTTGCTATCACAATTAAACTACGCTTGAAAGGGATCTAGGACTCAGAGCAGACCACAAGTTCAACATGGGCCAACAGTGTGATGCGGCAGTTAAAAAGGCCAATATGATTCTAGGCTGCATCAATACGAGTCAGGCCTTACTTGGAATAATCCTGTGTCCAGTTCTGGGCACAACAATTTAAAAAGGATGTTGACAAGTTGGAATATGCCGAAAACACGGCAACCAAAATGGTAAAGGATCTGGAAACCATGAAGCCCTATGAGGAGTGGCTTAGAGAGCTGGGTATGTTTACCTTGGAGAAAAGAAAATTAACAGCGGATATGATATCCATGTTTAAATATTGGAAAGGGTTGTGTTGAGGATGGAGCAAGCTTGTTTTTTGCTGCTATAGAGAAAAAGAGACACCACAATGGATGCAAAAGACAGAGAAAGAGGTTCCACCTAAACATTAGGAGGAACTCTGGGACAGAAAGACCTTTGCAACAGTGGAATATCCTCCCTTAGAGTTTGGTGGAGTCTTCTTCTTTGGAGGGCTTTAAACAGAGGTTGGATGGTGCTTGGAATGTGTATTCCTGCATGGCAGAAGAGGGTTGAACTGGATGGCCCTTGTGGTCTGTTCCAACTCTATGATTCTATAATGCTAGAGGATTCCGGTTACTTACCCACAGAGGCCACATTGTCATAATTCTCCATCATCACAGAACTGTACAGAAGTTTCTGCTTTTTCGTCAGCAGTTTCCATTCCTCCTCGGTGAAATATACTGCCACATCTGCAAAGTTCACCTGCAACAGAAAATAGCCCTCAACCACAGAGAGACTAAGGAAAAGGGGAGGAAAGCACATGATGTGTCCAAATATTATTTGATCACTTGAGAATTCAGTCCAGGAAATAATCTTTAAATGCTGTCAGCCAGAAAAAAAGCTACTGCCTTTGAGATCCAGTTTGTCTCGAATCTTTGCAATATAATGTGCAATATAATCAACAATATAATTTAAGCCATGGCTGGGATATTGATGATGGATTAGGATACTGACTATCCCAACACATACAGTAAAATTAGCCACCAATGAATTATAGTGCATTAAGATATTTCTTGCCACATTTTGGAGGCAAATGTCATTTTTATAAAGCAGTTCTGGGGAGCACTCTGGGCTTAAGGGTCATTGGGCCCACCCCCAATTTATATCCTGAGACATTCTCCCATAGCCCCC
>NW_024803196.1:0-11461 GCF_019175285.1 Sceloporus undulatus | reverse complement strand
GGAAGGGCGCACTGTATTAATCTAGCTAATGAATCCAATAACATCCAAGTAACAATACCTTTATGGGGCCAACCAAAATGTACAATTACATGTTGCGAGTCCCACTGGCTTCTTTGTCAGGCAAACAGGAGAAAGAAATCAGAAGGCGTTAGTCATAGGCCTGCATTTTCTGCATTTTCTACCATCTGAACTAAGACCAGAAATAGAAAATTCAAGCCTATAACTAACATCTTCAATTTCTTTCTCCTGTTTGCCTGATGAAGAAGCCAGTTGTGACTTGAAACGTGTAATTGTGCATTTTGGCTGGCCCAATAAAGATATCATTGTTTGGATATTATTGGATTTGCTATATGGCCAACAAGGCTTCCCTGAGATGTTTTTTAGCTAATGAATAGTTCAGGTTCAGGTTAAAAAGAAATCTCAGCATCTTTCCAAAGAAAGTTGATGGGAGAGATAGATGGGGGAACAGCCTCGACAGACTGGCATCAAAGGCCAGCATTGGAGCAGAATGAGGGCATGGCATCTGCACGACACACAGCCTGGCTCCACCCCCATGTTGGCATGAAGCCGCATGCCCCACCACACGGCAGTCAGCGTCATGGCACTCCTTTGGCGCTGTGTCCCGATGATGCAGTGCCAAAGGAAGGCCAAAAAACCAAGGTGCCGTCTGCAATGGTGTTTTTTCCGCTGCACAAAAAGGAGTCACTTGTAGTTGCCACAGCCCTGACCCAACAAAGACGAGGGGCCGCCTGTTCGACCCCAAACTCAACAAGGCAATAGAAAAGGGGAGTGACCTGATTCACATGGTTAGTTTGAATGAGGGGCCACAGCAGGATTTGCATGCAGGAAATCCCTATCTATCTACAGAAGGGGGAAGAGAATGCAAAAATCGTTCAACTGAGGTGTGCTGTTTGCCCAGAGCTCACCATGTCACCGGGGTTGGCAGGGGTTCGTGTTCCCATTGCAGGCCTCCCTGTCTGTGGCTCTTGGGACAAGGAGATACACAGTCCGTGGTGTGGTTTGCCAGAGCAGACAGAAGCAGCAAGTGGACAGTAGGTTGGAGGGGAGCATTCTTGGCTCAAATGGGCCTAGGGGTCTTACAGACATTGATACTGGACATCTTTACAGCGTCTGTGGAAGCTTGCAACAGGACGGTGGGACTAAGCTCAGCCAAGCCACTGAAGTCAGCAACAAACCTCACTCTGGGAGGATCTTTCTTGGTCTTTCAATAGTGTTGTGAATTTACTCGCACATTGAGTCTCCTCCTCCAGCAGAGACACATGGCTGGAATTGCCCAAACCTTATTCAAAGGACGAGTGGCAGAACTGTGATGCTAAGGGATAGCTCCTGAAGTGCCCCTCCTTAGCACTAGTCTTTCTTTAGCCAGTTTAAGGAAATAGGCTGCTTACTAGGGTCACTCAGATGCATCTGCTGCAACACTCATGTCCTCTCCCCGCTTCTTCTTCAGACCAGCAGCCTCCATTTCCCCAAGCAGCTTGGTTTATCTCGGTGAAGGAGAAGGTGTAGTTGAGCATGAAGGCCAGCTTAACAACCCTTAGTAGAAGGTCCAGGGTCAGCCTACAGTTGTTTTTCTGCGCCTGGTTCCTCTTATGTTCTGGAGGCTCAGTGATTGGTACTGCCATTAGTCCTGTACTAGAATAGCCAGCATACGAATTGAGAACCAAATGGCTCACATACAGGCTGTGCCTCCAGCACGCTGCGGGCCCGATCCAGCCTTTCCAGGGGACAAAAAGGAGCCGCAAAAAGCAGCTACTTTTTGCACCCTGGAAAGAGCACGATAGCCGCAGCAGCTTGGCTTTATGGTGCTCCTTCAGCACTGCATCGTGCAGATGCAGCACCAGAGAAGTACCGAGATGCCATGCATCGTGTGGTGCAGTGCCCACCTTCAGGCAAAACTGGAGGTGGAGCCAGGACATGCATGATATGGACACTATGCTCCGGCTCCATTCCCAACCCAGCCTTTCCCACCAGTATGCACAGCCAATCTTCTGATTTTGTTCTGGGCCTTTCTTCCTACATGGCTTGGGCCCGAGTTACTTACGGGACTGCATCTCCCTATATAATCCGCCCCACACTCTTAGAACATCAGGTAAGAACCTATTGGAGATAGCAACCTCTAAGTATCTTGCTACTTCGCAAAGAGCATTTTCAACAACGGCTCCGAGACTCTGGAACAGTCTTCCTGAAGAGATCCATTCGGAGACCTCGCTAGAGACATTTAGAAAAGTGGTTAAACCTGAGCTTTTTAGCTGAGCATCCCCCACCTGATATGAATACCCCCCTGATATGAATGACATGCCCTGTCTGTGTATGATCCCTGCCTTGTTACTGTATGATGTTGTCTATTTTATTGTTTTTAGCTGCTTTTAATTGAATTTTTATGCAAACACTCGATGTTTTTATTTAGTCTGTAACCCCACTTCGATCCGCCAGGAGAGGTGGGGAAACATAAATAAATTTTATTATTATTATTATTTATTTATTTATTTATTTATTCCTGCTTAGAGTCTTTCATCCTGGAGAGAACAAGCCTGCAGCAGGTGGAATATAGTCTGGGCAATGTGTAGGAGCTAATAAGCACAGCTGTTGAAGTCTGGGCTTCTACTGCAAAGTCAAATCATCGACAGTGTAACCCTGGGTATATATACCTGTCCCAAAAAGGAACACTCAAGAGTCAATGTATGTTTGGGAATTATGAATCAGCTCAATGGTAGTGGCTGGGTTACGTAGCCATGGGATCCAGTCCCTATGTATACCAGTGACAACATTAACACGAGTCAACAGTGTGATGTGGCAGCTAAAAAGGCCAACGATTCTAAACTGCATCAGCAAAAATGTTGTCAGAATTCACATCTGACTGATGCTTTTCTGCCATAAATTTGACTGAAGTTGGAGATGGGATTTATATCTATAAGGTATATGACAAAAGATTATAGCCACTGGTTTTAACCCAGGACATAATGTCGATGATTTGACTTTGCAGTAGAAGCCCAGACTTCAACAGCTGTGCTTCTTAGCTCCTACACACTGGATCCCATGGCTAAGGAACCCAGCCACTACCATTGAGCTGATTCATAATTCCTAAACATACACTGGCTCTGGCTGTTTCTTGGAAGTCAGAATGGAAGCCCTGCCATGCGTGGGATGTTCCAGTTCTGAGTGCGGTCAGAGGCTTGGATAAGAGGAGGGAGTTTAGAGTATCATATTGTTTAAGATTGTGCTGGCGTATAAATATATAAGGTTTAGATGTGATTATACAGATAGCTCAATTTATTATAGGTGTTGATGATTATAAATATGTAATGTCATGGTGACTTGTGTTTGGGAAAAGGCTGCCTCCTGTTGCATTCTGGGATTTGCAGTTTACAGAGGGGCATTTAGAATATTCAGCCAGAAATCTCTTAGGCCTCACCGAACTACAAACCCCAAAATGCAATAAGAGGCAGTCAGAAAGATTAAAGTGCAATAGCAACGCTTAAGGAATGTAGTGCAATAATCTCCTAAAACAGGTGTCCACCATCCTATATCTATGCATTTCAATTTTTCTGCCTGTCAAAGGCATATCATCCCAAATCTCTTGAAGCCATATCAACCTGTATCCATCCCTGCCCAGTTCCTCAGACGATGGACAATCTGGGCGCTCCCTTGCCTGTCATGTAGACATGCGTGGCAGCCATAATCTGGATGTATGAACCAGAATTCTGATGCTGATTGGTTTTGCCTTTCACTGATTATTCAGTTTGTATTTCCATTTGCCATTAAGCTGCACAACTTTGCCATTCAATATTAAGGGTCGCATAACACAATCGAGGAGGGATGCCATGTGTGGATATATCTACATTTCACAACTTTGATGCAGGGCCTTGGCTGTGGAACCCAGATCAGGTGAGAAGCACAAAAGGTGTGTCTGCCTCCTTTTAATCTTTTTATAGTTGCATTTAGGCAGAACGGCCAGTTGTGAGGTGAGAGCATTCAGCTTAATGTTTTCTTTTGTTTTGTTTTCCAGTTAACTCGGTGTTTCTAGTTCCAGGTATTTATTATACGGTTTAAGGCAGAAGAATCAGGGATGGCAAATGACACAAGCAGAACATAATCAGCGATTTTTTAAATGTAAACATTCAGAAACTTGGAAACGGAGAGCATCCTTCAGCTGCAGGATTGCGCAGGACCCTCCTGGATGCCAAAGTCACCAGGCAACATTCTGCGGGACAAGCAGAGGCAAAAGCACCTGCAAAACTTGCCCCGCATGACGGTGGATTTCCCCCCAAAAAAGGCTGTGATTGACAGCGGGGAGAGAGGTGGGGAAGGACATCCCATCAAACGAGATGCTGGCTATTGCAGATCTGGCTTGCAGCAAGATGGCATTCTTAGCACTTGGTGGCCCAGGAAAAGAGCTCCTGGGAAGGTGTAGCCCTGAGAAGATACCACTTTCTCCCTCCTGCCACACTCCGTTCTCACAAGTGAGCCAACTTCCAGCGCTGGGTTTGGGTAGCGTAAATCTACACCAGTTTTGTTAAGCAAGGATTAGGCCACGCCACCCTTCTGCTGAAGACACCTATTATAAAACCTACTGCATATCAGCACAAACAATTGCAGTTTCTGCAACCCCAGTGAATAAAATGGTACACTGGCGCACAGGAGCCAACAGTAGGATTGCTGTTGTCTCTTCCAACTCTATGATTCTAAGGTCATTTCTAATTTATGGTGACCATAAAGTGAACTTATCACGGGGTTTTCTTGGCAAGATTTGTTCAGTGCCTTCCTCTGAGATTGAGAGAGTGTGACTTTTCCAAAGTCACCCAGTGGGTTTCCATGGCCTCCAAACCCTGGTCTCCAGAGTCATAGTCCAATGTTCAAAACACAACATAATGGTTCTTCAACAGTGTGTTGCAATGGCCAAAAAAGCCAATGTAATTCTAGACTGCATCTACAAGAGTATACTGTCCAGACTGAGAGAAGCAATAGTGCTGTTCTATTCTGCTTGAATGAGATGGTCTATGAGTGAGCTTACACTACCATGTAATTTGCAATGTGAGACTACATTAACTGCCACGGCTCAATCCTACTGAATCCTGGGACTTGTAGTTTGATGAATGAGTTAAAAAATTTTAGTTGAGTGCTGCAATTTAGAGGGCACCAATGGAACTCTGAGATGTTCCTCACCAGACTGTTGTTGTTGTTGTGTGCCTTCAAGCCACTGCTGATTTATGGCAACCCAAAGGCGAACCCATCCTGGGGTTTTCTTGGCAAGAAAGAGGGCTTGCCTTACCCTTCCTCTGAAGCTGAGAGAATGTGCTTCATCCAGGTTCGCCCTCTCGGTTTCCATGGTCTCCAGGAGCTGTAATCTAACACTCACCACTCTGACTCACATTTTGTTATTCTTGTATGCCTTCAAGTTATTTCCAACTTATGGTGACCGTACATTGGACTACAGTCGGCCCTCCGTTTTTGCGGGGTATCCATTCCAGACCACTACCACCCCCACGATAACGGAAGGTCGCCGATATTCATGCCCCATAGGATTAAATGGAGTGTGTATTCACGAGCATGTGCAGGGCGCGCACCGTGGGAGCATGCCCCATTAAAAATAATGGAGGTTGCCCCTCCATGAAAAATCAATACCATGGACCTCAAGTTTGCAAGAAAGGAATGGCAACTGTACAACTATCCTAGGGTTTTCTTGGCAAGATTTGTTCAGAGGAGGTTTGCCATTGCCTTCCTCTGAGGCTGAGAGTGTGTGACTTGCCCAAGGTCATCTACTGGGTTTCATGGCCATGCAGGGAATTGAACCCTGGTCTCCAAAGTCATAATCCAACACTCAAACCACTAGACCATACTGCCTCTCCCTGAACTCCCAACCCCACAATCCCACCATATGGAACCATTGCAATTAAAATGAGACCCAACTGCTCTAACTGGGCAATTTGATCTACCTTACTACCAAATCTTCCAGTAACTAGGGAGGCAAAAGGGATATTTGACTGAAACTGCAAAGAGAATGTGCCACACTTTTACTCAATAATTGAATACTGTAGCAGGTGTTCTGATGTTCTCAGGACTGTGGTGGGTGTGTTTATATATAGGAATCTCTCTCTCTCTCTCTCCCCATCCATGCGCGCACAGAAAGAGAAAGCTTTCTGCTGCAGTGTGCCATTTTTAACAATAAATGTGCTGAGGTTAAAACAGGCGAGGTGTGGCCATATCAGGTTTAATTGCAGCATGTTCTTCCTTATGCAAGATTGTGCGCCTTAAGCACAATCCCTTTTCTCCACTCTTCCATTTTCTGTAAACTTCTTTTTCATTCCCAAGAAAGGAAGGCTTTGTGCTCCCATCTGCTGACTTATTATTACATCAGGTGTAAACTTTTAATCAAGAAAGTAAGTAAGAGGCAATACTTACTTTTAAAAGCCTGGGTTGCTTAAGAAGTACAAAACTGGCAACCTTGCGCTCCACTAAACTGTCCAGGAGGGGAGATTGCTCTATACAGTTTCAGTTGGGAGTAGCAGAGGGAGTGGAGTTACTCTGAATTGTTAATATTACTCAATGGGTTTTTTTAAGTGACTCATTGTGGTTATTCATTCTATATCTGTCCCCTAAACATTTCTATAAGAGGCTGAACAGACCGCTCCTAAGGGACAGCCTGCAGCCTCCACTTTCAGCGCCAAATCGGGGCCGTGGCTCGTAGTTGCACTTTTGCAGTGCAATCTGACATTTCTGCAGTGCAAAAAGGAGCCTCAAACAGCTGCTCCTTTTTGCGCTGCGGAAAGGATGTTTTTGCTGCTGCAGCAGCACCTTCTGGTGCTCCTTTGGGTGCTCCGTCAAAGGAGCGCCATGAGGCTGCCCAGTGTGTGGTCAGACGCACAGTGTGATGGTGGTGGTGGGATATGCGTTGTGTGGACACCACACCCCCAGTAGCATCACTGAGGGGTGCAAGGTGCACTGGGTGACACCCCAGAAGAGGGTGAGACACCCGGTCAGTTCCCTGCCCCCCACGGTCTGTTCAGGCCCTTAGTTGTTATATTGCTCATTATGATATGCATTGGCCCAAACCCTGCTTTTTGTCCTGGCTAGAGTAGACCCATTCAGTCAAAGAAATTTACCTACATGTTGACTCACTGTTCAACAACTGATCTGCACTGAAAAAATTGTGCAGTTTAAAATGATTTTAAGTGTCATTGCCCCATGCTATGGAACCCTGGGATTTGCAGTTTGTTGCAGCACAAAAGCTCTCTTACAGGGAAGTCTAAATATCTCACAAAACTACACATCCCAGAATTCCACAGCACTGAGCCATGGAAAGTTAAAGCAGCGCAGGTGAGACCTAGGTCAGATTTAGTTGGAACCAAGCAACAAGATGGCAGCCACTGTGTGTTATTTTGAGTTTCCTTTTTTGGGGGGGGGGGTTGTTAACCAAAGTACAGGGGGAGCGGGGGTCTCACCTGCTGTCAGCAAAACTTCAAATGTCGGGAGAAATTAGATTTGCGAGAGGCTTGCGTAACCTTTTGGAGCACCAATATATACCAGTACTTCACCTGAGAAGACACCTCTCTAGGAATCCTTAGGTGCTCCAGGGCAACTCTGTGATCAACGTCCGACAGACACTGACCATCAAACCACACTGGAGGAGCTACAAAGGCCTAGTAGAGTATGTTCTCTCTAGGAATCTCTAGGCCTTTCTGTGCAGCTTTTAGTTAAAGTTGACCATAGAGTTGCACTGGAGGACCTAGATATTCCTAGGGAGAACATATTAATCAAATCCGTGAATAATCAAATACGCAAATATCAAAGCCACAAATATGGAAGGATGAGTGTACTTGCCATTGCTATTCAAACTAGCCCCAGGTGATGGACTCTCTGGACAGGTAAGAAAGGCCAAATGACTTGTCTCAGGAACTGACAAAGGGCTTCTGGACTGATTGATGGTTTTAACAAAAGCAGTGATTGGATCAGGAGAGCCTTGAGATGGATGGATGGATGGATAAGTTTGGATGGGAACACAACAAGGGATAGGTAGGAGGAAATTGGCATATTGCTTTGGCTACGAAGAGATCCTTCAGGTTTCAAGGGGAAATGCAGATTATTTGGAGGATGGATGAAGCGCTTTAGATTTGATGGTTTTGTTTGCTTGGATGTCCACATGCTTTGGGGAAGCGATTCCTTCCCCCCCCCCCCTGGGAACTTGACCTGTTTAATGTTTGTGAAAGGTCATCAATTGCTCAAAAACATGTTACCTCCAAATATGAGAGATCAAACTATGAGGATCCCAAAATACAGCATTGGATATGCAGGGATACATAACAGAATCCTTCTAAAACACTGAGAAATGGAATACAATTTGGGGCAGGGGAATCCTCTCGAAACGCAAAATGTAAAATATGGCTTTCAAGGGAAATGACAATAGCAAACACCTGCTATTTCTCACATGGAAACCGTTCAGGGACCAGGAGACACCAGATCCTGCAGTGCCACTATCTGCATATATGTGCATGCATACATACATATGCATTAGGTTGTACCTTCAGGAGTGCTTTCAGTTGTGCAGCTTTGTTATTCTGTGCAAGAGTTGTGCAGCCATCCAAGTGTTACTCCAGATGTGGAGATTTATGCTGTACAACTGCGAAACAGGCAGAGTTTTCCTTGTCCGGAAATCCAAAATACTCCAAAACCCCAAATTGTCCATAAGGGTGGCAGAGATAGCGGCACCTTTGCTTTTTCATGGTTCAGTGTACGCAAGCTTTGTTTCATGCACAAAATTAACAAAAAATATTGTGCATAAGTTATCTTCTATGTGTACTAGGCATATAGGAAATATAAAAGGATTTTTTGTTTAGAATTAGGTCCCATCTAGAAGATATTTCATTATGTATTTGCAAATATTAAAAAAAAAAATACCCCCAAACAATCCAACATGCAAAATGCTTCCAAAGCATTTTGAATAAGGGGGACTCAGCCCATACAGAACCATATCCCCAATACTGAGATAGTTGCTTCTTGACCCCTTCCGACATTAATGCTAGTACTTACATGGGGTTGGAGGAATAAAACCCACAAATCTTTCAAAACAAATTTTATGGGTTTTTAAGTGTATAATATTTATTTTCTGCCCGCAGGTATTGTTAACGTTTTAAATGGCCTCATTTCTTTGCTTTCTGACCAGAAGCCAGCTCTGGTGTGCCAGACCAATTATAGGCAACCTTTAATCCAGAAAGATCGGTGCTTTGTGTGTGTAACTTTTTCCCCCAGATTATAGTGCTTCTTGAATTTAACATCGAAGCATTATTTTATTGCTGCAGTTAGTGCATTTGCTTGTTAAGCTCTCCCAGACCAAATTGACACTTGTTTGCTTGCTTATTTTTTAAATATGATACAGTATTATTGTTCAGTATAACATCAATATGAGCAACAGCAATAAAAGCACACATATGGAACCGGATGTAAATGAAATCATTACTTGGCTTGAACCACTGAATCAGCTCTTTAATGGTGAGTCAGTACAGAAGGAAATCCAATTGATTCGGTGTGTTTTACTCTAGACAGAGCTAGCAACAGGGGCTTGGATCCTGCTGGTGTCTTACACAGGTGTAACCTCCCCTATGGAAGCAGGTGCACATTTTTGCTGGATTGTTACCTAAAAAGCCAGGGTCCCGAGAAAGCATTCACAATCAATGTTTAATAAGGGACTTTTATTAGCTCCATTAAAGCTTCTGAGAGGAACTGGACAACTAAAAGCAGGGAGCAAGCTTTTGTATACCTGTTCCAAGAAACAAAACTCAAGATTGCAAGGTCCAAATGTAGCATTATTTATACAAGGGAATCACCACTCACACAAAAAGAAATCCACACAGACTTACAAGAACTAATAACATAAAAGGTGGTATCTCACAATACAGAAAGCTTGCCGGGATAGCTGTGTTGGCCTTTTAACAAATGCAAACAATAATCCATCAGTGATACCATTCATTGGCCAATTGAAAGGCACAATATCCTTGTTGCAAGCTTTCAAAGCTCCATGGGCTTCATCTTGCCCGATGAAGAAGCCTGCAGAGCTTCAAAAGCTTGCAACAAGTATATTGTGCATTTCAGTTGGCCAACAAAGGTATCACTGATGAATATAAAAGATGGTAGCAGATGGTGACCTGACAGGGATAGCAAAGATAACACTACAAATTCCAGAAGCGGAGGTTCCAGCCAAGGGATTCTGTCAGATGAAGGTTGCTCAGCAGGAATCAAGTGAAATGCTACTGACACTCTGCATCTCAAGCGAGACCAAATTGTGGATGTCTTGGCAGTCATATTTATAGGGCCAAACATATCCAGGGCACATTTTGGGATTAAAATGGCGTTTCCAGGATAGAAGAATGAGAAGGGGACTGCACAATCACTGCAAATGTCTCTGGACAAGGGAGTACCTTATATACACGACTATTAAGTCGACCTCATGTATAAGTCAAGGGCAAGTTTGGGGACCAAAATTATGTATTTTGATATGATCCATGGATAAGTTGAGGGTAAAACTTAGGGGCATGTAAGAAAGGATGTAAAGGATGATGCAAAAGGAAATGATGCCAAAGAACTTAGAAAATTCCAGAGACATGAAGTGTTTCTGTTGATCCTAAAGGCTGAATGGATGAGAGAGTAGAGGGGATCCATGCTTCTTTTTGGTGCTCCTAGGATGGACCAAGTTCTTGCCTTTTACCACTCTATTCAGAAAAGGGGAATAGCTCCATATATATATACACACACACACACACACACACACACATATATGAGTTAAGGTACAGTACTTACATCGACCCATGACTAAGTCGACCCAGGTTTTGGGGTCAATTTTTTGACTAACATTTCTAGACTTATACATGAGAATATGCAGTATCTCCTCCCAGAGGGGAGTGCACTTGGATTTCTGTTCACATGTAAGCACCAGGTCTATTGCTCACCATCACTCTCATCAATGAAGGGATTGTGGAGATGCGGATCACGATTGATCTGTCCTGGCCATGTGCTCTTAGGATTCCTCATGCTGAGCCAGTTGGATCTCCAACGATTCCCAAACTCTGGCTTTTCAGTATTTTTGACTTCAGTTCCCAGAATGCCAGACCATTCGCCAAGACAGCTGAGGTCTCTGGGAGCTGAAGTCCAAAACACCTGTAAGACTTATATGATCACAAATGTCCTTATAATCTCTGCAGCCTGGAGCTTATAAGTCCTAGGCCCTGTACAGGCCGGCACTTTGAGCCGGAGTTGGGGCTTAGCATCTCCATGACACACACCCCGGCTCCTCCCCAGGGCACCATGACGCTGCGCACTGCTCCAGATGCTGCGCAGCATCACGGCACTTCTCCGACACTGTATCCTTATGATGCAGCGGCAAAGGAGCGTCATATAGCCGCAGCACCGTGGCTATTGCACCGTTCCCAGGCTGGATTGGGGCTGTGCGTGC
>NW_024803195.1:11266-11518 GCF_019175285.1 Sceloporus undulatus | reverse complement strand
TGGCTCTCAGGGCAGCTTACAATATTATTTTTAATCAGACAGTTCTCCGCCCTCAGGCTTACAATCTAAAAGACACGAAACAAAAGGAGAAGGGAATGATGGAGGGAAAGGGGATGAGGTCCAGTGGTTCTTCTCTCCCTCTGAGGCCTGGACCAAGGCAGATGGATTGGAGGGAGGGCTCTTCCTTCTTCCAGGCTAGTCCTGATGGAACTGGACTTGCCTGGCGAACTCCCTCTCAGGCCGGCAGATGGC
>NW_024803195.1:2224-11241 GCF_019175285.1 Sceloporus undulatus | reverse complement strand
CATCTCCGGCCTGAGAGGGAGTTCGCAGCAAGTCCACTCCATCAGGATAAGCCTGAGGAAGGAGGATCCGCCTCCACACTGGTGCCATCAACTGCCAGACTGAAGAGGAATTTCGCAGCGCAGTCCAGCTCCATCAGGAATAGCGGAAGGAAGGAGACGCGCCCTCCACAACTGGCCATCTTACGGCCTGAAGGGGAGTTCGCCAGGCAAGTCCGAGTCCATCGGACTAAGCATGAAGAAGGAGACTCCGTCCTCCACCGGCCATTTGCCGGCCATGAGAGGGAGATTCGCCAGGCAAGTCAGTTTCCATCAGGACTAAGCCTGGAGGAGGAGACTCCCCCGCCACAACTGCCTCTGCCGGCCGAGAGGGAGTTCGGCCAGGCAAGTCCAATCTCCATCAGGACTAAGCTGAAGAGAAGGAGACTTCCGCCCGTCAACAACTGCTGATCCATCTGCCGGCCTGAGAGGAGGTCGCCAATGGCAAGTCCAGTTCGTCAGGAACTAAGCCGTGAAGGAAGGAACTCCGACCTCCACACTGCCATAGCCGGAGCTGGAGGGAGGTTCGCCAGGCAATCCCATTTGCCATGATAACTAAGCCTGAGAGGGAAGAGACCTCGACGCCCTCCACAAAGTGCCATCGCCAGACTGGAGAGGAGTTCGCCAGGTAAGTCCGCTCATCAGGACTCGCCTGACGAAGGAGACTCCGCCTCGACAACGTGCCATCATCCGCCTAGAGGGAGTTCGCCAGGCCGTTTCAGTGCCATAAGGAATAAAGCCTGAGAGAAGGAGAAGGGAGACTCCACCCTCCACAAGCGCCATCTGCCAGCCTGAGAGGGAGTTCGCCAGCAAGTCCATTCCATCAGGACTAACCCTGAGAAAGGAGACTCCGCCCTCCACAACTGCGATCTCCGGCCTGAAGAGGGAGTTCGCCAAGCAAGTCCAGCTCCATCATGACTAAGCTTGAAGGAATAGACGCTCCGCCCCTCACAAATGCCACTTTTGCCCCGGCCTGAGAGGGAGTCGCCAGGCCATTCCAGCGTCCATCAGAACTAAGCGTGAAAGAGAGACTCCGCCTTCCACACTGCCATCCTCCGCTGCGAGGCCTGAAGGGAGTTTTCGCCAGGCAAGTCCAGTTCCATCAGGACTAAGCAGGAAGGAAAGAGACTCCACCCGCCACAACTGCAACTGCCCTCTGCCTCTGCCGGCCTGAGAGGGAGTTCCGCCAGGCAAGTCCGCTCCATCAGGACTAAGCCTGAAGGAATGAGACGCCGCCCTCCACACTGACATCTTGGGGCTGCCCGGCCGGAGGGATTCGCCAGGCAAGTCCCAGTTCCATCAGGACTAAGGCCTGAAGGGAAAAAAAGGATACTCCGCCCGTCCAAAACTGGCCATCTGACGCCTGAAAGGAGTTCGCCAGGCAAGACCAGTTCCATCAGACAATCTAGAGAGCAAATGAGACTCAACCGTCCACAACTGCCATCGGACGGACCTGAGAGGGCGTTTGCAAGGAAAGTCCCAGTTCCAGCAGGACGAAGCCTGAAGGAAGGACATACCGCCGCCAACAATTGCCCCGTCGGCGGTCCGGCCTAGAGGCGTTTTCGCAGGGCAAGGCCAGCTCCATCAGGACTACGGAAGGAAGGAAAATAACGCTGCCCTCCACAACTGGCCATCTGCCGGCCTGAGAATGAGTTCCCAGGCGTCCATTCCAGCAGACTAAGCCGGAGAGAGAAGGAGAGTCCCGCCTCCCAACTGCCGCCATCTGCCGGCCTGAGATGAATTCGCCAGGGCAGTCCACAGCGCTCCATCAGACTAAGCCTGATAGGAAGGAGATCCGCCCTCCACAACTGCCTTCGTCCGGCTGAATGGAGTTCGCCAGGCAAGTCGTCCAGTTCCATCAGGACTATCCGGAGAGGGAGAGACTCCGCCATCCACAACTGACATCTGCCGGCCCCCCCTGGGGAAAAGAGGGAGTGCACCAGGCAAGTTCCTTTCCAGAGGACTAGACTAACCCTGAGAGGGGAAGGAGACTCCGCCATCCACAACTGGCTACTGCCGGCCCTGAGAGGGAGTTTTCGCCAGGCAGTCCCCAGCTCACAGCAGGACTAACGTGAAGGAAGGAGAGGCCGCCTCCACAACTGCCTTCTGCCGCCTGAGGGGGAGTTCCGCGCAGAAAGGCCGTCCCATCAGACAACCTGAAGGGAAGAACTCCCCCTCCACAACTGCCATCTGTCCCGGCCTGAGAGGGAGTTCGCCAGGCAAGTCCAGCTCCATCGAGGAACTAAGCCTGAAGGAAGGAGACGTCCGCACTCATCAACTGCCATCTTTGGGTGCGCCCGGCCTGAAGGGAGTTCGCCAGGCAGTCCATCTCCATCAGGACAAGCCTGAGAGGAAAGGAACGCCGCCCTCCACAACTGCCGTCTGTCTTCTGCCGGCCGAGAGGAGTTCGCCAGCAGTCCAGTCCATCAGGACTAAGCCTGAGAGCAAGGAGGAACTCCGTCTCCCCAACTGGCCATCTGCCACGGCCTGAGAAGGAGTTTCGCCAGCCAAGTCCCATCTCCATCAGGAACTAAGCGTGAAGGAAGTGAACTCCGCCTCCACAACTGCCATCTGCCGGCCCTGAGAGGGAGTTCCGCCAGGCAAGTCAGTTCCCATCAGGACTAAGCCTAAGGAGAGGACAACGCCAATCCACAACGCCATCTGCAGGCCTGAAGAGGGAGTTTTCGCCAGGCCAAGTCAGCGCCATCAGACTAACATGAAGAAGGAGACTCCAACCCCAAACGCCCCCCCCCCCCACATCATGCCCGCCTGAGAGGGAGTTCGCCAGGCAAGTTCCCAGGTCCATCAGACTAGGCCTGCAGGAAGGAGAGCCGCCCTCCACAACTGACATCTGCCTCCGGCCTGAGAGGAATTTCGCCAGGCAAGTTCCAGGTCCATCAGACAAGCCGAGAGTAAGGAGATCCGCCCTCCACAACTGCCCATCTACGGCCTGAAGGGAGTTCGCCAGGCAGGTCCAGTGCCATCAGGACTAAGCTGAGGAGCAAAGGAGGACTCCCCACCGGCCACACTGCCAATCTGACGGCCTGAAGGTGCGTTCGCGCAGGCAAGTCCAGCTCCATCGGAATAAGCCTGAAGGAATGAGTTCCGCCCTCCACACTGCCATCTGCCGGCCTGAAGAGGAGTTTTCGCCAGGGCAAGTACCAGCTCCATCAGGACGAGCCTGAAGAAGGAACCCCTCCGCCCTCCACAACTGCCATCTGTGCCCGGCCTGAGAGGGAGTTGCCAGGCCCGAGCCAGTTCCAGCAGGACTAGGCCCTGAGAGGAAGGAACTCAACCCTCCACAACGGCCATCTGCCCCGCCTAGAGGGAGTTTCAACGGCAAGTCAAGTTCCATCAGGACTAAGCCTGAGAGGAAGGAGAGTCCAGCCCACCCTGCCCTGCCACAACTGCCAGATTCCGGCCCTGGAGGGAGTTTCCCCAGGAAAGTACAGTTCCTCCAGGACTAAGCCTTAGAGGAAGGAGACTCCACCCTCTACAACGGTATCTGCCGGCCGGGAGGGAGTTTCCGCCAGGCAAGTCCGCTCCATCAGGACATTAACATGAAGGGAAGAGACTCCGTCCTCACAACCGGCCATTTGCCGGCCGAGAGGAGTTCGCCAGGCAGTCCCAGTGTTCCCCATCAGGACTAGCCTGAGATGGAAAGGAGACTCCGCCCTCCACAACGGCATCTGCCGGCCTGAGAGGGAGTTCGCAAGGCAAGTCCCAGTTCCATCAGACTAAGCCTGAGAGGAAGGAGACTCCACCCTGCCACAACTGCCATCTGCAGGCCTGAAGGAGTTCGCAAGGGCAGGTACAGTTCCATCAGACTAAGCCTGAGAGGAAGGAGACTCCCCGCGCCACAACTGCCATCTGCCCGGCCCTGAGAGGGAGGCGCCCGGCAAGTCCAGCTCACATCAGGACTAAAAGCAGGAAGGAAGGAGACTCCGCCCCTTTCATAACTGCCAACATTCTTGCCGCATGAGAGGAAGTTCGCCAGGTAAGTCCAGCTCGATCAGGACGTAGCTGAAGGAAGGAGACGCCGCCCTCCACAAGCTGCCATCGGCCCGGCCTGAGAGGGAGTTCGCCAGCAAGCCAGTTACATCAGTAACTAAACTGAAGGAAAGAGACTCCGCCCTCCACAACGGCCATCTTCGCTGTCCTGAATAGGGACTTCGCAAGGCAAGTCCAGTTCCATCAAGACTAAGCCTGAAGAAGGAACTCCGCCGCTCCACAACTGCCATCTTCCGGCCTGAGAGGGAGTTCGCCAGGCAAGTCCAGCTCCATCAGGACTAAGCATGAGGAGGAAGGCCGGCCTCCACTACTGCCTCTGCCGGCCTGAGAAGGGAGTTTCCAGCCATGCCAAGTCGCGTTCCATCATAGACGAAGGCCTGAGAGTAAGGAACTCCGCCCATCCACACTGCCATCTGCCGGCCTGATGAGGCCGTTTCACTCAGGCAGTCCCGCTCCATCATGACGAAACAGGAGAGGAAGGAGACTCGCCTCCAACTGCCATCTGCCGGGGCCTGAGAGGGGAGGCGCCCAGGCAAGTCCCAGCTACCATCAGGCCGAAGCGTGAGAAGGAGACTCCGCCCCCTCCACAACGCCATACTGCCGGCCTGAGAGGGAGTTCCCAGGCAAGTCCAGTTCCAATCAGGACTAAGCCGGAAGGAAGGGACTCCGCCATCCAAGCAACTGCCATCTGCCGGCCTGGAGAGGGAGTTCGCCAGGTAAGTTTCCCATCTCCATCAGGACTAAGCCTGAAGGAAGGAACTTCCGCCCTCAATAACTTCATCTCCGGCCTTATGAGGAGAAGTTCGCCAGGCAAGTCCCAGCTCCATCAGGACTATGCCTTAAGGAAGGAGATGCCGCCGCTCCAACAACTCTCTGCCGGGCCTTATAGGGGTTCGCCAGTCAATCCATTTCCATCAGGGAATAGCCTTGAGAGGAAGGAAGACTCCGCCCTCCACAACGGCATCTGCCAGCCTGGAAGGAAGTCGGCCGGGCAAGTCAGCTTCCATCAGGAATAAGCCTGAAGAAGGGACTCCACCCTCCACACTGGCCATCCTGCCCGGCCCCCCCTTGAGAGGGAGTCGCGCCATGCAAGTCCAGCTCCATCAGGACTAAGCTGAGGAGGAAGGGAGACTCCGACTCCCGCAACTGCCATCTGCCGGCCTGAGAGGGAGTTCGCCATGAAAGTCCATTCCATCAGGACTAAGCCCTGAGAGGAAGGAGTCTCCACCCTCTACAACGCCATCCTTGCCGGCCTAGAGGTGAGTGTCGCCAGGCAAGTCCAGTTCCATCAGGAACGTAAGCATGAAGGAAGGGGACTCCTACATCCCCAACTGCCATCTTCCGGCCTGAGAGGGAGTTTCGCCAGGGTAGTCCAGCTCCACAGCTCCATCAGACTGAAGCCTGAAGAAGGAGACTCCGCCTCCATAACTGCCATCCTGCCGGCTGAGAGGGAGTTAGCTCAGCAATCATCTCCAGCAGGAACGAAGCATGAAGGAAGGAGATGCCGCCCTTCCAAAAATGCCATCTGACCGGCCCTGAGAGGGAGTTCGCCAGGCAAGTTCCAGTTCCATCAGAACTAAGACTGAGAGGAAGGAGACTCGCGCCACAAACAACTGCCATTTCCAGGCCGGAGAGGAAGGTTCCTCCTAGGCAATCCGAAGCCTCGCAGGAATAAGCCGGCAGAAGGAGCGCCGGCCGCCACAACTGCCATCTGACGACCTGATAGGGAGTTCGCAAGGCAAGTCCAGTTCTCAGGACTAAGGCCTGAGAGGGAGGAGACTCCACCCTACACAACCTGCCATCTGCCGGCCCCTGAGAGGAGTTTGCCAGGCCAAGTCCAGTTTCCATCAGAACTGAAGCCTAATGAAGGAGACTCCGCCCTCCACAACGCCATCAATGCCGGCCTGATAGGGAGTTCGCCAGGCAAGTCCAGTTCCACCCCATCAGGACTAAGCCCGGAAGGAAGGAGACTCTGCCATCCACAACGCACTGCCATATGCCCCGGCCACTGAGAGGGAGTTCGCCAAGGCAATCCAGCTCCATCAGAACTAAGCATGAAGGAAATGAGACTCCGCCTCCACAACGCCAACTGCCGGACGGGAGGAATGTCGCCAGGGCAAGTCCACTCCATCAGGATAAGGCCTGAAGTAAGAACGCGGCCCTCCAAAACTGCCTCACTTGACGACCTGAAGAGGGATTTCGCCAGGGCAAGTCCAGTTCCATCAGACTAAGCCTAGAGGAGATACTCCAACCCGCAACAATGCCATCTGCCTCTGCCCACGCCCTAAGGAGTTCGGTTAAAAGGACAATCCAGTTCAATCAAGACTAACCTGAAGAAGGAGACTCCGCCCTCCATAACTGCCATCATCCGGCTGAGAGGGAGTGCGACCAGGCCAAGTCCAGATCCATAAGACTAAGCGTAAGGAAGAGACTCCTCCGCCCTCCACAACTGCCATCTGCCGGCCTGAGAGGGAGTTCGCCAGGCAAGTCCATCTCCATCATAACTAAGCGTGAAGGAGGAGACTCCGCCTTCTCCCACAACGGCCAGCTGCTGGCCTGAGAGGGAGTTCGCCAAGGGCCAAGTCCCAGTTCCATCAGGACGAAGCCTGAAGAGGAGACTCCACCCTCACACAAATACCTGTCCATCTGCCGCCTGAGAGGAAGGTTCGCCAGGCAAGTACCAGCTCCATCATGACTAAGTCCTGAAGAAGGAGACATCGCACTCCACAACTGACATCTGACGCCTGAGAGGGATTTCGCCAGGCAAGTCCAGTTCCATCATGACGAAGCCTGAGAGGAAGGAGACATCCGGCACTCCACCTTGCCATCTGACGGCCTGAAGGGAGTTCGCCAGGGCAAGACCAGTTCCATCAGGACTAAGCCTGAGAGCAAGGAACTCCACCGTCCACAACTGCCATCTGATGACTGCCTGAGGGGCGTTTGCCATGAAAGTCCAGTTCATCAGGACTACCCTGAGAGTAAGGAATACTCCGCCCTCCACAATTGCCATCTGGCCGGCCTGAGAAGGCAGTTCGCCATGCAAAGGGTTTTTCCATCGCCATCATCAGTGACTAATCTTAGGAAGAAACTCTCCCTCCACAACTGGCCATCTGCCGGCCTGAGAATGAGTTCGCCAGCAAGATCCAGTTCCATCAGACTAAGCCTGAGATGACGGAGAGTCCGCCATCCACAAATGGGCCATCTGCTGCCTGAGAGGAGTTCCGCCAGCAAGTCCAGCTCCAATCAGTGACTAAGCCTGAGAGGAAGAGACCCGCCCTCCCCACAAACTGTGCCTGTCTGCCGTCCTGAGAGGGAGTTCGCCAGCAAGTCCAGGTTCCATCAGGAATAAGCCTGAGAGGGAGGAGACTCCTCCTCCACACTGACCATCTGGCCTGCCTGGAGAGGTGAGTTCACAAGGCAAGGTTCATTCCATGAGTACTAACCCGGAGAGTGAAGGAGACTTCCGCCCTCCACAACTGGAAAAAGGAAGAGAAAGGAACAGCGAACATTCTTAAATACCAGGCACTAGCATAGGATCATAAAAAAACGTGCGATCTCGGAGACGAACATGCTATCTGCCGGCCTGAAGAGGTGGGATAAGGGGGAGAGTGAGATGATCGTTGAATTCGTTTGCAGCAGGAGGAAGCGACGGGCAAAGAGAGATGGCAGGCACAACCGACGCCATCGTTCCAGGGTCACACAAGGCCAACAAGCATCAGGCTTACCCACGATCAGAGGCGTCGTAAAAAGTCGCAAGTCCAAGGACAGGAGATAAAGTATTCCCGGCCGCGAGCAAGACAGTACTGGGGCAGTCGGATCGCGGCGCAGCGCCTGCGAAGGAGCCCAGAGGGGTAGCCGAACGAAACATAGCGAGGGCTTGGACACTGCAATGCTCCACATCTCCATCATTGGTACCATCATGACTGAGCGTCTTGTCATTAAGTATACTTCCCGTCCCCATCAGGCAAACCCAATCAAACTAACTTCCTTAGAAGAGGCCCAATCTTAAGGTCCTGTCTTCTTCTTCTTTCTTATAGCCCCCATATAGTCCGGATATCGGTTCCGAGGTGATCCTTCCTAATTATCACTTAGTCGTGCCTGGTCCGTGTGTGGTATGGTGATATTTTTTACTACAGGAATTCACAGGAATCGAATTTTCCCACCCCCGTTCATTGTCCCCAGGAGCTAAGAAATCTGAAGTTCAGGATAAATTGATCCACCCCTCCACAACGTGAACTTCATTCTTTCTGGCTTCCGGAGGGGTTGATGCAAAGATTGTAAAGGAAAGCCGAAAGACTGCCAATCGTCGTTGACTTGTTCTCTCGGTCAAGGAAAAAATTTCGTCACTGCTCGGGAGTTTGTTTAACGCCCTCGACAGAGAGTCCGGGGGGCGCCAGCTCCCAGGAGCCAGTTGTGGAGGGTGGAGTCTCCTTCCTTCAGACTTAGTCCTGATGGAGCTGGACTTGCCTGGCAAACTCCCTCTCAAGCCGACAGATGGCAGTTGTGGAGGGCAGAGTCTCCTTCCTTCAGACTTAGTTCTGATGGAGCTGGACTTGCCTGGCGAACTCCCTCTCAAGCCGACAGATGGCAGTTGTGGAGGGCGGAGTCTTCTTCCTTCAGACTTAGTCCTGATGGAGCTGGACTTGCCTGGCAAACTCCCTCTCAGGCCGGCAGATGGCAGTTGTGGAGGGCGGAGTCTCCTTCCTTCAGACTTAGTCCTGATGGAGCTGGATGGTCCACCCTCCAGCTCCATCAGGCGGGTTACGGGGTTGAGACGGCCATGGTCGCCTTGGTCGATGATCTCCGTCTGAGCATCGACAGGGGAAGCGTGTCCCTGTTGGTGCTCTTGGACATCTCAGTGGCTTTCGATACCATAGACCATGGTATCCTTCTGGGGCGCCTCGCAGAGGTGGGAATCGGGGGCACTGCGCTCCAGTGGTTCCGTTCCTACCTCTCGGGGAGGTCCCAGA
>NW_024803195.1:0-2124 GCF_019175285.1 Sceloporus undulatus | reverse complement strand
GCGCTCCAGTGGTTCCGTTCCTACCTCTCGGGGAGGTCCCAGATGGTGCAGCTGGGAGACGTGTGCTCCGATGAGAGGCCCCTTAAAACTGGGGTCCCTCAAGGGGCCATTCTGTCTCCCATGCTATTTAACATTTACATGAAACCGCTGGGAGAGATCATCCGGAGACATGGGGCGCGGGGTTATCAGTACGCTGATGACACCCAAATTATTTTCTCTATGTCTCCAACTGATGCAGTGACTGGGGATGGCGTCTCTCCTCTCGTGGCCTGTCTGGAGTCAGTAATGGGCTGGATGAGGGAAAACCGACTCAAATTGAATCCAGAGAAAACGGAGGTACTAGTGATAGGTTCCCCTGGTCCAGGAATGGCGGTGGTTCCACCTGTCCTGAACGGGGTCACGCTCCCTGTGAAGGACTCCGTGCGCAGTCTGGGGGTGCTTCTTGACTCGTCGCTTCACCTGACTGCTCAGGTGAATGCGACGGTCAAGAGCACTTGTTATCAGCTTCGGCTGATTCGCCAGCTGCGCCCATACCTGGCCCAGAGGGACCTAGAAACTGTTGTACATGCTCTGGTAACTTCGAGACTGGATTTCTGCAATGTACTCTACATGGGGCAACCCTTATACCAAACTCGGAAGCTGCAAATGGTGCAAAACATGGCAGCCCGGCTGGTCACTGGTGCGTCCAGGACCAGCCATATAACACCAGTTTTAAAAGATCTTCATTGGCTGCCCATTCGCTTCCGAGCTCAATATAAGGTGTTGGTAATTACCTATAAAGCCCTAAATGGCTTGGGCCCAGGATACCTGAAGGACCGCCTCTCCCCGTACATTCTGCCTCGCACTCTCAGAACGTCTGGGCAGCAGCTACTGAAGGTGCCTGGGGCTAGGTTGGCCTCCACCACTCGGAGGTCGTTCTCCATAGCTGCCCCAGCCCTTTGGAATGCGCTGCCCACAGAGCTCCGCTCGTCCACCACCCTGGCCCAATTTAGGAAGGACCTCAAAACCTTCCTATTCCAACAGGCATTCCCCGAGTAAATATCCTGTGGGCCTCCCTCCTCTCTTTCGTGGCCAAGAGGTTGGGCTTTGGGGCTTTACTGTTGGTTTGTTTTTAAATATGTTTTTATTGGAATTGTTTGTATTTTAATTATGTTGTGAGCCGCCCTGATCGGAGGAAGGACGGCATATAAATAAATTTTTTATTATTATTATTATTACTTGCCTGGCGAACTCCCTCTCAGGCCGGCAGATGGCAGTTGTCTGGCTGGAGTCCTGTTAGCGGCATAAGCAAACATAAATCTATCCTACACCTATGTATCTCTTTAGGCATGGTGTTGTAGAGGTTGGTATTCTCCTCCACTCTCCACAATGACCAAAGCTCTCTCTCCCAAGACTCATGTTTTTGCTGTGACGGTTCCCCTTTAAATGGCCATTCTGTTGTTTGGGGAGAGCAGCACTGCATCTGGCTAGAGAATTTCCTTCCTTAGAACTTTTATACTACTCTCGGCAATGTGGGATATCAACCAATGTAAGTCATTTCTCAAACTGGTTTGACCATTTTAGGAAAAAATGGTATATACATTCACCCATTGGTTCTGAGACAATGTATACAAAAAAATTGTGTTGGAAGGTAAATTCTGTATGCCAAAGACCTACAGACTCTAAGGTATTCCCTGATAGATTATGAGTGCTGTGAATCTAAAAACATGAGGATACTTCTGGAGACAAGAAAGATATGGACATATCCTTTGGTCCTGCTATTCACTGTGACTAATAATTTGAAAAATCATTGGGTGCATGGTCACACCATTATATGAGTTAGGTAATTGCACAAATTAACATAAAATTGGGAAAACATGTAGAAAAATGGGATAAATGTCTGTGAAAATCAAACAAAACTTAATATGCAACATGATACAAAACAAGAATGGAATAAATGAAATAAAAATGCAGGTGAGATTTAGAAAGAAATTAAAAGAAGTCAAGAATGAGAGATGTTCACACCCCATATTAAATTATCATGTAATTATTACAAGTGCAAGTAGTTATTGTATCCAATGTCAAAGTAGTGCATAGGGATGTAATTAATATGCGGAAACTACTTCACAATGGGTTTGATTTCAC